>NW_023995017.1:0-172585 GCF_015586225.1 Lucilia sericata
GCCATGGACTTACCTTAGTGTTGAGAGCGTACAAACGTTCGACAAGTTTAAAATTTAAACGTATTATTTGCTTGAAATTTTGTATACGCTCATGAGCTACAGCATCCAGTAAAATATCATTAACTTCAGAAAGCTCAACATCGACTGTAACGTCATTATCCTTAGTTGAGTTTAGAGTTCTTTTACTGGGTATCTATTCTCGGTGTTGGTGGATATATTACGTGTTAGATGTTTAAGCACAGGTGGGTGGTTAGCAAAATTACAAAGTTATGATTTTTTTTTGGGTTTCGGAGTTTATTTTTTTTTTTATACAAAAACAAAAGGTGCATTTACAAGTGCGGCAACAACAACAAAAACAAATTAAAAATTTCAAATAAAAAAGAAAAATATAATTAGTATAATTAAGATAAAAACAAAGCTTAGTTTGTACAACTATTTGATTAAAAAAAATCATTAATGTAATTAAATTTTAATTGAAAATTTTAAAAACAAACTTTTTTTTTGTTTTTGGGTGCCTTTTTTCAAAAAACTACTTTGAGTTAAACAAAAACAATAACATACCTGATCCAACAAATCTTCAAGTTTGGCGCGCACTATAAGTTCACGTTCGGGTATAACTTGCATGGCCGTTTCCAAAGGTGAGCTGGGTCTGCTAATGGAAGCAGTGGCTGCTTCACAAGCCTGCACGGCACTAGCCAATCTAGACTTTTCATTGTTCAATTTATTTTGCATATTTTGGGCACATTTCAATTGATTTTGGGCCATTTCCAAGGTAGTGGCAGGAGCATCCAATTCGGTTTGTATAATGGGTTCATATTCCTCCAAGTTACGCATGATACTATCCAAAGTATCTTCATATTCTTGGAATTTAGCCAAAGACTCTTGCAAACGATTGCGTATTTGCACTGAGGTCTGCAACAACGAATTATAACTGTCTTGTATATTCTTCAATTGGGATTCCACGGTATCTCTAATGGCCGGGGTAGTAGCTTCATAACGTTTAATTTGCATTTTACCCTTAGCATTAAGTTCATCAATATTGGCTTGATATTTTTGTATTTCATCCAATAAAGCTTCATGTTGTTTGATTTGTTCCTGAGTCTGTTGACGATTAGAGATGAACAAGGAATTGTGTGCCATCAATTGGAAGGAAATTTGCAAAAGCCATTTTTCTATATCTTGCAAAGCTTGATGATATGAAGTATAATCATTGATTTCTCCCTCCAAGTTCTTAATGTGATTGGCACAATCATTTTTAACCTTATCCCATCTAGCCTGCAAACGATGCACATCATCGAGATCAGTGCCCAATTCTTTAGCTTCCGCAATAAGATTTTCCAATTCCGAACCCTTGAGTTTAATTTCACCCTGCAGTGACTTGTAACGTTCCAATTGTGTCTTCATTTCACTGAACTCTCCCTTAGTATCGGGTTGAGTTTTCAAATTGTTTTCAACTTCATTAAGCCATTTCTCCAATTTCTCCATATTAGCCGAGTAGTCAGACCAGCGTGATTGTTTCTGTTTCAAATCAATCAATTTCTGTTTAATGGCTACACCCAATGCATCCCAGTCTTCGCGTACTTTAGTCATAAGATCACGCAATTTTTCTTGTTTATCTTCGGGCAAGACATTGGAGGCCTTGGAATAGGCATCTTGTACCATACCCAAAAGGTGTTGACCCTCGGGCAAACGTAGGGACAAGGACTGTAGGAAAAAAAGAAAAATTTTATTGTTTAAAAACGTAAAATTTCAAGATTCCTGTGAAGGTTCGAATTTTTAGTGATTTAAAAATATTCAATGTGAAATTTCAAAATCTTAGTTTAAATTTGAAAATTGTAATGGAATTTCAAAATTTTTTTCAAATTTCAAAATTTTTGTGAATATTTTAGGAAATTTTTAAAATAAGTTCGACATTTTCATCAAATTTTATGCTGAAATTCAATAAAAAATTGTTGAAATTGAATTTTTTGAAATTTTGATATTCGATAATTAATGAAAATTTTAAATTCGGAAAATATTCAAATGCGAAATTTAAATTAAAATTCAAAATTTAAGATAAAATTCAGATTTGAATTTTTAATTCTGAAACTAACTAACTAACTAACTAACTAACTACTAACTAACTACTAACTAACTACTAACTAACTAACTAACTAACTAACTAACTAACTAACTAACTAACTAACTAACTAACTAACTAACTACTAACTACTAACTAACTAACTAACTAACTAACTACTAACTAACTAACTAACTAACTAACTAACTAACTAACTAACTAACTAACTAACTAACTAACTACTAACTAACTAACTAACTACTAACTAACTAACTAACTAACTAACTAACTAACTAACTAACTAACTAACTAACTAACTACTAACTAACTAACTAACTAACTAACTAACTAACTAACTAACTAACTAACTAACTAACTAACTAACTAACTAACTAACTAACTAACTAACTAACTAACTAACTAACTAACTAACTAACTAACTAACTAACTAACTAACTAACTAACTAACTAACTACTAACTAACTAACTAACTAACTAACTAACTAACTAACTAACTAACTAACTAACTAACTAACTAACTAACTAACTAACTAACTAACTAACTAACTAACTAACTAACTAACTAACTAACTAACTAACTAACTAACTACTAACTAACTAACTAACTAACTAACTAACTAACTAACTAACTAACTAACTAACTAACTAACTAACTAACTACTAACTAACTAACTAACTAACTAACTAACTAACTAACTAACTAACTAACTAACTAACTAACTAACTAACTAACTAACTAACTACTAACTAACTAACTAACTAACTAACTAACTAACTAACTAACTAACTAACTAACTAACTAACTAACTACTAACTAACTAACTACTAACTAACTAACTAACTAACTAACTAACTAACTAACTAACTAACTAACTAACTAACTAACTAACTAACTAACTAACTAACTAACTAACTAACCTAACTAACTAACTAACTAACTAACTAACTAACTAACTAACTAACTAACTAACTAACTAACTACTAACTAACTAACTAACTAACTAACTAACTAACTAACTAACTAACTAACTAACTACTAACTAACTAACTAACTAACTAACTAACTAACTAACTAACTAACTAACTAACTAACTAACTAACTAACTAACTAACTAACTAACTAACTAACTAACTACTAACTAACTAACTAACTAACTAACTAACTAACTAACTAACTAACTAACTAACTACTAACTAACTAACTAACTAACTAACTAACTAACTAACTAACTAACTAACTAACTAACTAACTAACTAACTAACTAACTAACTAACTAACTAACTAACTACTAACTAACTAACTAACTAACTAACTAACTAACTAACTAACTACTAACTAACTAACTAACTAACTAACTACTAACTAACTAACTAACTAACTAACTAACTAACTAACTAACTAACTAACTAACTAACTAACTAACTAACTAACTAACTAACTAACTAACTAACTAACTAACTAACTAACTAACTAACTAACTAACTAACTAACTAACTAACTAACTAACTAACTAACTAACTAACTAACTAACTAACTAACTAACTAACTAACTAACTAACTAACTAACTAACTAACTAACTAACTAACTAACTAACTAACTAACTAACTAACTACTAACTAACTAACTAACTAACTAACTAACTAACTAACTAACTAACTAACTAACTAACTAACTAACTACTAACTAACTAACTAACTAACTAACTAACTAACTAACTAACTAACTAACTAACTAACTAACTAACTAACTAACTAACTAACTAACTAACTAACTAACTAACTAACTAACTAACTAACTAACTAACTACTAACTAACTAACTAACTAACTAACTACTAACTAACTAACTACTAACTAACTAACTAACTAACTAACTAACTAACTACTAACTAACTAACTAACTAACTAACTAACTAACTAACTAACTAACTAACTAACTAACTAACTAACTAACTACTAACTAAACTAACTAACTAACTAACTAACTAACTAACTAACTAACTAACTAACTAACTAACTAACTAACTAACTAACTAACTAACTAACTAACTAACTAACTAACTAACTAACTAACTACTAACTAACTAACTAACTAACTAACTAACTACTAACTAACTAACTAACTAACTAACTAACTAACTAACTAACTACTAACTAACTAACTAACTAACTAACTAACTAACTAACTAACTAACTAACTAACTAACTAACTAACTAACTAACTAACTAACTAACTAACTAACTAACTACTAACTAACTAACTAACTAACTAACTAACTAACTAACTAACTAACTAACTAACTAACTAACTACTAACTAACTAACTAACTAACTAACTAACTAACTAACTAACTAACTAACTAACTAACTAACTAACTAACTAACTAACTAACTAACTAACTAACTAACTAACTAACTAACTAACTAACTACTAACTAACTAACTAACTAACTAACTAACTACTAATCTAACTAACTAACTAACTAACTAACTAACTAACTAACTAACTAACTAACTAACTAACTAACTAACGAACTAACTAAACTAACTAACTACTAACTAACTAACTACTAACTAACTAACTAACAACTAACTAACTACTAACTAACTACTAACTAACTAACTAACTAACTAACTACTAACTACTAACTAACTACTAACTAACTAACTAACCTAACTAACTAACTAACTAACTAACTAACTAACTAACTAACTACTAACTAACTAACTAACTAACTAACTAACTACTAACTACTAACTACTAACTAACTAACTAACTAACTAACTAACTAACTAACTAACTAACTACTAACTAACTAACTAACTAACTAACTAACTAACTAACTAACTAACTAACTAACTAACTAACTAACTAACTAACTAACTAACTAACTAACTACTAACTAACTAACTAACTAAATTCTATTGAAAGTTACAAATTTTATTGAAAATTCCAAATTTTATTGATAATTCCAAATTTTATTAAAAATTCCAAATTTTATTGAAAATTCCAATTTTTATTGAAAATTCAAAATTTTACTGAAAATTTAAAATTTTATTGAAAATTCAAAATTTTATGGAAAACTCGAAATTTTACTGAAAATTCAAAATTTTATTGAAAATTCAAAATTTTATGGAAAATTCGAAATTTTCTTAAAAATTTCAGATTTTATTAAAAATTCCAGATTTTATTAAAAATTCCAGATTTCATTAAAAATTCCAGATTTTATTAAAAATTCCAGATTTTATTAAAAATCCTATATTTTATTAAAAATTTTGGAATTCAAAACTTAAATAAAAATTCTTAATTTTAGTTTTAGTTAAAATTTGCAATTAACTTTAATAAAAATTCAAAATTTTTATAAAAATTCAAAATTCTATTGAAAATCAAAAATTTTATTGAAAATTGTGAATTATAGTGAAAATGAAAAATTTTATTAAAAAATTCTAAATTTTATTAAAAATTCTAAATTTTATTAAAAATTCTAAATTTTATTAAAAATTCTAAATTTTATTAAAAATTCTAAATTTTATTAAAAATTCTAAATTCTATTAAAAATTCTAAATTTTATTAAAAAAAAATTTTTTGGAATTCAAAAATTTAGTAAATATTTTGAATTTTAGTAGAAGTCCTAAATTTTATTGAAATTTCAAAACTCTACTAAAAATTTTACATTATACATTATAAATTTTCATTGAAAATTCACAATTTTAGCAAAATTTTTTGAAAAAAAATTTCAAAATTCTGAAATTGTTTTCGAATCGTTGTACTTACATTCACAGTTTCGATTTGTTGGGCCAACTTTTGTACATCATCATCGCCATTGCAGCTATCCAAAACTTGTTGGGCCTTTTCAATCCAGGCATCCATTTCATTTTTATAGTTAAGGAATTCAGTATGATCGGACAAATTCTTTTCGATCTTAGATACCAAACCTAAAGACAAAAACAAAATTTACTTTATAATGCCACTCTTGGTTAAACTTAAATAATACACTTACCTTGGGCAGATGTTAACAATTTAGTATAATTGGCTTGAGTATCGACAGTTTGATCACGAACTCTAGAGCAGGCACTGTGTTCCATTAATAATTCGCAGGCATCATTCAAATCTTCTACATTGTCCTTTTCAGCCACAACTTCTTCAAGAAGTTTCTAAACACAAGAATTGAAATATTAGTTAAAATCTCATCTCATTAATGTTATTCATAGTAAGTTGATTTAAAAGCTAAGGATTAGATATTAGGAGAAAGCTTTTAAGTTCGGTTAAAAGTTTTTAGTGATTATATTTTTTCTAAAAGTGTGGGAGAAAGGGTTAAAAGGATTTTATTTATAGCTTTAGGTTGATTTGTTAATTAGTTTAAGTGCATTAAATGAACGTGTTTTTGTTTACGAATTTTGGTTAATTGTGCCTTATTAGTTTGTTTTTGTAAAAAGCAAGGTACGGAACGTTTAACATTTACAGTTGAATCCTGGCACAAAAAAGTACAAAACGCTTACCTTGGCATTAACCAAATGTTCGGGAGTTTTATTCTCAGTTTCGCTGGCATGGTTAACTCTTTGGGAAATATCTTCAATCCATTTATTGATCTTATTGAATTTCTGCAAGAAGCTGGACCAGGCATTAAGGGCCGACTCAAGATTAGATCTAGCATCACGGGACATGGCTTGTACGGCATCCCATTCGGCCGACAAATGTTTGATTTCTTGTGTCACACTGTCTTGACCCTCATTACCGCTAGTGCTTATAACGGCTTGAGATAGTTCTTGGCAAGCTTCTAGCAAGGACTTGCCAGTGATCATGCTCGAGTCAATATCACCCAATTTGTTGAGACGCTCTTCAACCTGTTGCTTTTCGCCATGGCAATTCGAACATTGTTCGATTTCAATTCTAGTATTGCGCAACCATTCCTGGAGTTCGTTGAGCGATTGCTTGTATTTGTCATGATTATTAACTTGATTTTCCAGCGATTCAATAATGGCATTAACCTTTTGTTGCAGCTCATCGAATTTATTCAGACCAGCAGCAAAATCATTACGATCTAGGGAATTATCTTCGGACAAACGTTTATTAATCTTTTCCACCATATCACTGTGTCCATTGAAATCTCTTTGTATGGCACGGAATTTCTCTAAAGCAGCTCGCTTTTCACTCAAATCGTTTAGATAGTCATCGGATGTTTTCAATGAGGGTTCTACATCTTCTAGCCATTCTTGCAACAGCTTATACATTTTGAAGATTTCTTCCAATTTGGCCAAACGGTTCATTAACTTCTGCTTAACATCATTCATTTGATTAAGCAAATCCTCATAGTCCTGTTTCAAAGTGTCCGTATCTTCTTGTATTTTAGCGGCTCCACTTTGTTCGGTGTTCATTATAACCTTTTCCTTAAGTTCCAGCAAATAGCGTAACTTATTTTGACCCGATTCGAAACCTTGTCTTAGATTCTTAACTGTATTAAGTTTGATTTGTACCTCATTCAAAGTTCCGGGTATAATTTCGCATTGTTGCAATTTCTCTCTAGTTTGTTCGATCCACGATTGACATTCTTCGTATAGAGTGTGATGTTGTTGATGTTCTTGATAGTGCATTTCCAAGCGGCGCATTACCTCCTTGGCTAGGGTTAACAGGGCATTGTATTTGGTGGTAAGCTGCATAATGGCATTACTAATTCTGGTATCAGAGCAGGTCTCCAATAGCATTTGTGCCTTCATATTCAAATGATCCAAAGTCTTTTGCCAATCGAATAGGGTTTGCAAGTGACCTTGGAACTCTTCGAGCACCACCTTCTTTTGGGTAAGATTCTCTTGTAATTTATTGTAGGATTGAACCAAAGCTTCGGTTTTAGTTAACCAATCCAAAGCTTCAGTGTATTGATCTTGGTAATCGGACCATTTAACAATACCCATTTCCAAGTAATCCTTAGTCTTCATGAGATTATCAACATAGGTGTCGAATTCTTCTTGCAATAGCGCCACCTCCTGTTCAATAACTTCTCTATCTTCAGGTTCTGCCTCGTTGCAGGCCTTTTCGCCTTGAGCTAAAGCCGCCTCCAGTTTCTTTTGTCCCTCGGGTACTTCGCTTTGTAAAATCTTCAATTGATGAGTCTTTTCGGCCAAAGCTTGCTTATCACCCGTGGGTTCGGAGCATTTGCTCAAGCGTTCCTTAGCATTGCGCAACCAGGTGGCAAAATCATTACCGCAATCAATAAAGGCTTGGTATTGATCAATAGTATTCTTTTGTTTTTCATACAATTCCATGGCCTGTTTGGTGAGAGTCTCGTATTTGTTGGATATTTCCGAGGCAGGGGCACCTTGTTGCAAATCAGAGGCCTTGGATGTAACCGATTGGATCATAGGTTCGAAGGACACTATATCCTGGACAATATTGTTGGTTTGACGCAAGTTAGCCTTGCGTTCACTCAAACCACTGCTAAGTCTAGGAGCACCCTTGGATTTGTGTATCTTTTGTTCGCAGGCCTGCTGCAATTTAGATTCTCTATCGGCAATCCATTTCTGCAATTGTGTATAGCTGGAGCTGTAGTCAGCCCATTGCAAAAGATTAGTCTCCAATTGAACCTTGGCCGTAGACATTTTCTTAACCAAACGATCCCAATCGTTTTGCAATTCCTTCATTTCATTGTTAATAGCATCACGGCCATCGGAGCGGGTATTACGCACCACCTTTTCACCATTATTAATGGCGGTGTGCACCAGATTTTGACCCACTTCACGGTTACGTATAAGTGTCTGTATCTTTTCCAAACGCTTTTCAAGCAGTTCCTTAGAACCAGCACTAGAAGATTCACTTGCCTCTCTAATCACATCCTTGGCATGATTAATCCAATCTTTGGCGCTCTGTAGATTACCTTCAAATTCACGATGTTGTTCGCAGTTGGTTTCGACCTTTTTCAAAACATCTTTAGCCAAATTGACCTGTACTTGATACATAGAATTCAAATGTCTCAGCTGATTGTTGACATAGGTATCCAAGTGTGATTTCAGGAGACCAGCAGCGGAGTTATTGAACTTTTCTATATCTCCCTTGCCCTTTTCGAGTCTGCCCATAATGTCACGCATATCGGCAACTTGTTTTTCTTTCTCTCTCAAATTAGGCAATAAGTTCAACTTGTGATTCTTAACTAAAATGTCAATTTGTTGCAACCATTCCATGAGACGTTCGTATTCCTCTTTGTAGGCTCTCCATTGGTTCATGGTTTCCTCTAGATTCTCCTTTTGGGAGCTAATATCACGGAACAAAGATTCGAAACTATCTCTGAGAGAGCGTATGTCATTGCGTATAATTTCTTGACCTTGGGGTGAAGTACTGGACATTACCACCTCACCGGTATGGGTCAAGTGTTCAACTAACAATTCCCCTTGAGCCTGTTTGTTCAACATATTCTCAGTGGCTTGTACGGCATTTTCAATGGCCAATTTATCGCTGAGACTGCTTTGCTTCAATGAGGGGAACTTCTCTCTGGCTCTGCTAATCCAACTGACCAAATCATCATAGGCTTCCTTGTATAACCGGTGGTCTCTATATTGATCTTGTCTCTCGGTTAGCAGTTTTTCTGCCTTAGCAGCCAATTCATCAAATCTATCCAAAACCTTTTGGGCCTGGAATGCTTGTTGACTCTGTTGACCACTAGCGATCATATCCTTAGCTTGAGATTTCAACGAATCCACATCGATTTTCTCCATGCGTACCTTCTCTTCGGTCGACTTAATGCGATCAAGTTGTGCTCTCTTTTCGGGCATTGTTGCTTGATATTCGGAAAGTTCCTTGAGCGTAGCATCCATAGAATCATTGAATTTATTAACGTTTTGTATTTGTTCCAAGAAACCAGACCATTGTGTAATGGAATCATCTAATTGACCCTTTACATCGACAATACGCAAAGCAATTGAAGACCAAAGATCTTGTAAATCGGACAATTCCTTATTGATGGCATCATGACCATTGGGAGCGGTGTTGGCCAAAACATTTTGGGCCAACTCCACGATACTCAATACTTTAGCGGAACCTTCATCTTTCATCAGAGTAACATCTTGAATAGTAGCCAACTTTTTGTCCAATTCCTTTTGATTCATTGAAGACATATCCGAGCAGTAATCAAGTTTCTCCTTAATGCCATTAATCCAGGCGGTAACTTCGGAAATAGAGTTATCGAATTCTTGATGGGAAGTAACATATTGTTGCCAACGATTGTTAAGTTCCTTGACTTTGTGGAATAGTTGTTGGTATTTAGTAACCAATTCAGGTCCCGAGCTGCGTGAGGCCGAAGGACCCTTCATTAGTAGTTGGGCCTTTTCAGATACATTATCGATTTCCAATTCCTTAGCTCTTACTTCACCTTGCAAAGTCTTAAGCTCCTCCAATTGGGATTTCTTTTCGGCCAATTTGGCCTTTAAGTCAACGGAATGTAATTTGTTGTCAGCATCTCTAATCCAGGCCAAGCATTGATCACGCAATTGCTCATAATCGGACCATTGTTGTAAACGTAGCTCTATGGCTTCAATGGTAGAGTTAAGATTAGCTATAAGGCTTTCCCATTCTTGTTGGGTATTATCGATTTGAGATTTAATATTAACTTGGCCGCTTTCTACAGTACCGGGTATAACTAATTCACCCAATGTTCTGACTTGATCCACACGAGGGAATTCATCAGCCAAATTAGATTTCAAGTTCTTAAGACGATCCAAATTGGTGTGTAGCGATACCTGTTCCAAATCCAAATCTCCCCAATAGTCAATGGTACTATGAGTAGATTCAATAAACTCTTGAGCATCCATAACAGCCTTACAGTACTGTTGATGAGCACTCACAAATCTTTCGTAATTTTCCACATACTGCTGAGCACGTTTTTGCACCTTGTTATAGCGTTCAACAATGTCTTTAGTGGTTTCCTCAACATGTTCAGTTTTTTCGGGTAGATTGGCGGTAATCTCTTGCAAATTGCCAATTTCAGCTTGATGATTATTGATGTCGTTTAGAGCATCACGATAATTTTGCAATTTAGCTCTCTTTTCATCCAATGTCGTCTTGAGTTCAATGTCGGCGGGTATAGTTTTTTCAATATTAAGCAACCAGTTTTGCAGTTTTTCGGCGATTTCATCGAAACCAGACCATTTGGACATTTGATCTTGAATTTTTCTGGCATTAGTGTTGATTTTGTCGAAGAGTTGGTCAAAGGTCTGCTGCAATTCCTCCAATTGTGAACGAATTGCCTCACGGCCTTCGGTGGCCGTTGATGGATAGCATTTCTCTCCACATTCAATGGTATTGTTCAACAACAATGTAGCTGAAGGTTGTTGGGCCAACAATTCCTTGCAGGCAATTTGTTTTTTAAGTAAATCTTCGCGTGTTCCCACTTGAGCCAAATCACTGCTGTCATCATATTTAGCTTGGGCACTTGCCATCCAGTCGGAACATTGCTTGTATTTTTCATTGAAAGCATTGTGATCCTGCACAGCTTGTTCGCATTTCTTAAGGATTTCCTTGGTAGTAGCCTGTATCGATTGGAATCTCGAAGTGACCTGTTGGACATTGACTGCAATACGAGTTTCTCCCGAACTTTGTATCAATTCCGAAGAATCATCCTTAATTTTCTCGAATTCGATTTCCTTTTGTCTTAAGTTATGAGCCAATGATTGGAATTTGTTGAGTTGATCTTCTTTTTCCTCCATAGTGGACTTGGGATTGTAATTTTTCAAGGCATTTTCCGATTCTGCCAACCAGGAGATCAATTGATCAAGATTTACTTCATAATCTCCCCATTGTTGGAGACGATTTTCGAGACCACTCTTAACGTCACTTAAGGCGGCAGAGAACTTTTCGAAATCAGCATGTAAGTTGCTCAAGTCGCGTGTCATGGCTTCCTTGGAACGGGCCGGTAAGATCTTGGCATTGTTATCGATGTGATCCGATAAAGTTTGTAGTTTTTGTGAACCTTCCGGTAGCAAATCTTGAATTTCGATAATCTTGCTTAAGCGTGCCTGTAAAGCTGGTTTATTGCCAGAGTACTCAGAGTAGCTGGTCAAACGATCCCACAAGTTCTTTTGATAGTCCTGTTGGGCCTTTTGCAATTCACTAAATTGCTGATAAACATCAAAGGATTCTTCCAGTTTTTGCATTAGATTATTACAATCGTTGGAAACCTTTTCATAACGTTTGTTAACATCATCCACGGCCTGTTTAATTTGGGCGGCATTGGCCGGTTGTGTTGTGTTTTGCAAAATGGTGGCCTTTTCATTTACAGCCTCCACTATACGTTTGTGAGAGTTAATATCCTGTTGTGTGGTCTTGAATTTATACAATTTCGAACGTATTTCCTGGGCACTAGTCCAGGTAGCAGGATTTTCATTTTGTATGGCCTTCTCAACCTGATCCAACCAATTGACAACTTGACCCAGTATATCTTGATAGCTGGAAAGCTGAACAGTTTGGGCTTCCTGTTTCTTTTGCAGATTGCGTATACCTTCATCCAATTTATCCCATCTATCACGAATGTCACGCATTTCCTTACGTAACTTCTCTCTTCCTTGTGTAGAAGTTTCGGGCAAGGCCTTTTCACCAGCCGCATTTAGAGCCGCGAATAGGGTTTCAGCTTGTTCCTTTTCAGACAATAAAACTTGCAGTATATTGCTAACCTGGGAAGCATCTTCTTTTTCAGCATGTTCCAGTTGTTTTTCAATAGGTTGCAGCCACAAATCAACTTCGTTATATTTATCCTGATAGAACTGATGATCATCGACTAAGTTAGACCATCTGTTGACCACCTCCTTGCTTAGTACTTGTAACAGTTGATAACGATTGGTAATTTGAGAAGTTAAAGTCTTCAAACGATCAGCACCACAATTGTTAAGCAGTGCATGGGCAGCATCGGCAAAGGCATCAATTTCCTTCTCCTTTTGTAAAATTAAATCTCTTTGTATTTTATATTTCTCCAATTGTTCGACCTTTTCGTGTAATGTCGACTGCAATTGTTGTTCGCGGAAGACAGCTTCAGCAGATCTGCACCATTTGGTTAGTTCGTCCAATTTTTGTTCAAAGTTATTCCATTGTTGCAAAACATCATTCTGTTTGCCTTCAATACCTTCAATATCATCGAAATGAGATTTAATGGTGGTTTCCAATTCATCAATTTCCTTATTTAGAACTTCATTGCCCTTCTCGGAAGTTGAAGGTTTAACCTTTTCGAATTGTTCTCTAATTTCCGTAACGATTTTCATGGCTTGTGGTTTATTTTCAGCCAAATGACGCAAAGTTTCGATTTTACGTTTAATATCGGACTTCTCGCCATAGGCATCATCACATTCGAGAAGTTTAGCTTTTTCTCCCGAAATCCAGGCTTTGGCGGCGGAAACTTGGTTATTCAAATCGTTGTGTTTTTGAACACAATCATCTAAATTGTTTAAGATTTCTTCGGATTTTTGTACAATATTATTGAACAATTGTTTAATAGATTGCAAGTACACGTTGAGTGAATTATCCTTGATTTGATCAACTAAAGCTTGAGCCTTATCGCAGACATTGTCCACCAATACATTGTGGGTGGTGATTTCTTGATGCAATAGTTTGTGGTTTTGCAATTGGGCTCTCTTTTCTTGTAAAGTTGTCTTGGGTTCGGTGTGACTTTGCATGGCCTTATCGACATCCTTAAGCCATTTAGTCAACTGATCTTGGGCAATGGAGAATTCATTAAACTGTAGTATACAATGATCAATTTTCTGTGAAGCTTGATTAAGATCATCCGTATAGTTATCCCACATAGTGCGTAGATTTCTCAATTGTTGACGTATAATTTCACGACCATCAGGACTAGTGTGACCATACAATTTCTCACCATTATCTATGAGATTTTCAAAGATTGTACCATCATTAATTCTCTTGTCCGACATATCTCTCAATTTGTTTTGTCTTTCTTGCAAAAGATTTTGATCGCCTACTACATCCTTGTTCTTTTCCAATTCATCAATGCACAACTGTAATTCTTGTTTGAATTTTTCGTATTCCTGATCGAAAGCTTCATGATCTTTGACATAGTTTTGGTATTTGGCAATCGATTCCTTGCAGAGATTCTTCAAGGTTTGATATCTGGTATTCAAACGGGATAATTTAAGATTCAAGTCAGTTTCTCCTTCAATTTCACGTCCTTGATCCATGAGATCATTAATGGATTTGGCTTTCTTTTCGATATCATTGGCAAATGCCAACAGCTGTTGCAAATGGGCTTTCTTGGCTTCGGCTGTACTCTTAAGCGATTGATTCTTAACCACCGCCTCAACACCCTTCATCCAGTTGTCGATTTCATCAATTATAGTTTCAAATTCATCCCATTTGGAGCACAATTGTTTTAGTTTAACCAAAGAGTCTTCACACAAAACCATAAATTCATCCCAAGCATTTTTGGGTTCTTGGAAACTCTTCAACAAGGCTGGATGTCCTGAAGGATGTGTTTGCGAAAGTACCGTATTCAAAAGTTGTTGGCAGGTTTCGAATATTTGATCACCTTCGGGTTTATGTTGCAAAAGATTTTCTACAACAATAAGTTTTTCTTCAGCACCTTCCTTCTCGAAAGTGGTTTCATTGAGTATATCAATGGCTTCTGATTTGATGGTATTCAACCAATCTTGTGCCTTTTCCAAAACTTGATCATAAGCTTCATGCTTGGCAACTTGATTAGTAACTACACCAATTCTATCGGTAATCTTCTTAGACAAGTCATTGTATTCCTTAATGGACTCTTCGGTCTTACGTTCCGATTCGTCATCACACAAGGCTATGGCCTTCTCTTGCAACTGTTTCAAAGCATTCTTGTGCAAAGTGGCTTCTTGTAATTGAACTTTGTAGTTTTGTAGAGCAGCCTTTTTGGCCGCCAAAGTGGGATATAATTCATCACTGGCAGCAGCCTTGGCCTTGGATTCATTGAGATAATGCGATACTTGAGTGTAACTTTCTTCAATTGTGGTCTTCTGGATCAGTACACCTTCAACTTGTTGCATCAAGGCATTTGCCTCGTCACGCAAGTAATCAAAGTTTTCTCTCAAGTTTCTCAATTGAGCACGAATCTTTTCACGGTTTTCGGGTGTAACTGAAGTGTACATGGCTTCACCAATGTCAACAGCATTGTTTAGCAAAATCTGTCCATTATCGAAAGTATTCAGGTAATTCTTAATTGTCTGCAATTGTTGGGCAGTGGCTGAGGATGAACCTGGTGAACCCATACGAGCTAATTCTTGGAATTCAACCTTAGCCTCGGACAACCAATCGGTGGCATCAGTTAGGGCGGCATTATAATCATCATTGGCCTTGGCAGTTTCATTTAGTTTATCCATATATTGTTGTAGACCCTTAGCTACGGTTTGGTAACGTTGTACTAAATGTGTAACAAATTGACCAATGCGAGCCTCTGGATTTTTGGCAATCAATTGCTGAGAGGTCTTTTCCAAGTTGTTTATAATGGGACCATGTTCATTGATATCCTGCTGGAGAGCAGCAAGTTCTTGCAATTTTTTGGGTATTTCATTAAGATTGATTTGATTACTAGTTTCAGCCTTAATACGTCCCTCAATATCTCTCAACCAGGCGTTCAATTCTTCATTGGATTTCTCATATTCCACCCAAAGATCAACATTTTCATTTAAGATATTTTTGATTTGATCAAATGAGTTTTCTAAGTCCTTCATTTCTGCATTCAACAAATCGGCATCTTTAACCAATTCAGCAATATTTTCGGGCGATTCAATGGCTTTAAGCATCTCCAAGGAGTTGGCAATTTCACCTTGTCTTTTCTTGCAATCTTCCAAGGCTTTGCCTACTTCTTGCAAAGAAGATTTCTTAACATCCAAGTTATACTTATCACTGGAACTTTCAGGTTGACACCAGGCCACCTTTTCCTTTTGTGTACTGATGATTCTCTTCAACATACCCACCTTATCGGCGTGGAATTTCTTAAGGAACTGTAGAAGAGAATTTTCAATTTTCTTGGCATAAACATCAACACCATCGTATCGCTTTTGGACATTGTTAAGTTCTTTGGGAATAATGGATTCACTGAATGTAGGATAAATACTCTTTAGCTCATCTACCTTCTGCTTAATGTTGTCAATTTCATTGCCAGTATTTGAGAGTTCAGCTTGCAGAGCTCTGCAGTTTTGCAAGCGTTCAATAATCTTGGTATTATCTCCAGACATATCATCACATTTAATGAGTTGTTCTCTCAGTCTTCCTACTTGTTCACCGGCTTGTTTGATGTTCTTTCTCAAGTCTTGTTCTTGATCATTGAACTGAGCAGTTATGGCATTAAGACGTTCGGCATTATTTTCCACCTCAGCAAATTGTTCATTCAGCAATTGATTGAGTGAGGTCAAAGCAGGAATTTCAACATTGTTGTTGATCTTCAAGAGCTCAGCAGATTTTTCGGCAATTGTATCTTTCAAGGCCTGATAAGAAGGCAATTCGGAACGGTATTTGGTTAGACGCATGGGAGCAAATTCAATTTCTATACTATTATCGGCAGCATCACACAAGCCTTGATTAGTTTCGGACAACCAGGGCATGAGATCCTTTTTGGCATCTTCAATTTGAGACCATATAACAGCTTCGGTTTCGTACATATGGGCATTTTTAACCGTCTTATCGTGAAGATCCTGATAGCTTTGCTTAGCAGCAGCCAAATCATTGGGTATATCCTGGGGAATCACTTCGCCAATATTATCAAAGAGTTTTCCGATATTCGCTACCTTGCGATCAAATTCATCTAAAACTACCTTAACCTTTCTAATTTGGTCCATAGTTTTGCGTGTCTTATCGGAAGCTTGTTGCAGTTCAACTTCATCTCTTGGCTGTTGGGGTATTGTGTGGTAGAGATCATTGGCTTTTTTCATTTCTTGAGAGAATTTATTCTTAATATCAGCATATTCACGTAAGGCACGAGAAATCAATTCGTACTTTTGAATACGATCGGCAATTTCTCCCTGTAGCGAATCGTAGTCTTTGTCCATATGCAAAAGAGTATCTTGTATGGCCGGCATACTTGCAATATCTTCGCGCATCAATTGTGTACCCTCATCGTGAATTTTGTTTTTGAGATCTGATTGAACCTTCAAAGCATCATTAAGAGCCACCAGATCGGCAATAATTTGATCGATATTTTCAAGATTGGGTTTACGTTTCAATATTTCAGACAACTTGGCACGGTTTTCTTGCAAAGCTTGTGCCATGTTGTTCTCCAAAGTATGGAAGTTATCTTTTCTAACTTGCATCTGTTCAATTTGTTGTTTATGGTTTTGTGTGCGCAATTGCAAGTTCTCCAATTTATTTTCAACATCATTGACGATCTGTGTAGCAATGTAGGGTTTGCGGGTCAAGGCATCTTTAAGATGTATAACAGGATTTTCATCGATTTCTTTAGCTTGGGCTTTCCAATATGGCACATTTTTGGCAATGGCAGAGATTTCTGTCATTATTTTGTTTAACTCTACGGGTTGGGGAGCTTCTGGCTTTTCGATTTGATGTTTCAAATAGTTCATGTGATTTTCAGTTTCATGCTTCCAATTCAATAGTTCAGTCCATTTCTCTAAGCAAACCTTCTTTTGCTGCATATTGGTTTCCAAGTTTTGGTAGTTTAATACCAAAGCTGAATAAGCTTCATTTAGAGCTTTAGTTTCTTCGGGGGAAGCACCTAAGGAAATTTGCTTAACTTCATCGTAAATAGCGTTAAAGGAGGGCTTCTTGTCATTGTGTTCTTGCATAAGAGCATGGACGACATGTAAACTAGTTTCGACTCTTTCGGGATTGATTTCTTCCACCTGGGCAAGTTGAGATCTCAAGTTATCCATCCAGTTAGAGAAGTTAACCATTTTAGCGTTAAAGTCTTGACGGGCTATGATAGCATCGGAAATTTCATTGATATTGCCGCGAGTGGCTTCCGACAATTTCTGCAGTTTGGCTTTCATGGTATTTACACGGTCCTTAAGACTAACAGCACCCTCAGGTGCCAAATGTAAACTAATTTGATCGGCAGATTGACCCAAAGCCACCAATTTGGCTTGTTGTTCGGAAATTTCATTGTTAAACGACTTAAGACGCACCAACTCATTCTCCAATTTATCAACATGAGGAGTACTGAGTAGCGCAGACTTCTTGCCTACACATTGTTCGCCCTTTTCGATCCAGTCTTCAAGTTTACCGGCATCATTTTCGAAGGACTTCCAATTACTAACAAGTTTTTCCAATTTACCACTGGCCTGTTTAGCATTTTCGTGTACAGTGGTCCAACGGGAGTGCATGGCATCTACTTCGTCAGGGGCATTGGTTTTGCATAACATTTTGTGTGTAATGTTTGAGATGCCTTGGAGTCGGTCTAATTGCTCCAAGCAATGTGTTTCGAATTGTTTGGCATTTTGTTGCAATGCAACTGCTTCTTCAAGGGACATAGGTTTAGGGACTATAGTATTTACCTTAATTTCACTTTCCTCCACAATGGGTTTCAAGTGCTGGATGCCGGTTTGGAATTGTTGCCAGTTGGCAAGGTCTTCTTGTACAGCTTGAGCCTGATGATCCACATTGCGGTTGATGGCACTGAGAACTTCTTGAAGTTTAGTTATTTCACCCTTCAATCTCTTGGCTTCAGCAATGTTGCCTTCTTTGGGTGCTAATTCGGAAGCATCGGCAGCTAGCATATCCAATTGTTTCATCCTTTCGGCCAAAGTACCCTTGAAAGCGTTAACCTTCATGACACGTTCTTCAGGGGTTAAATCTTCTGAGTGTAAAGTTTCTATGGCCTTTGGTGCTACCTTATTGGCCCATTCTTGCAATTCAGCTAGACGAGACTTGTAGTTATTCCATTTAGCACTGTAGTCTTCCAAGTAACCAACACGATCCTTTACATGTTCCATGGTATTGAAGAACATTTTCTCGACTTCAGTAACTTCCTTCTCTAATATGGGTCTCTTTTCGGCCGCCGCCAAGGGAGCTAATTCAGCCTTCAAGGCATGAAGTTTGGGCAACAATTGATGAGAGGCTTGATGCAGTTGAGTATTCAATTCACGTTTGGCCTTCAAATCTTGACTGACATTCTTGGGATCAGTTTGCAAAGGAGTCAAGGCTCTCAACTCAGTCTCAGCCACTTGCAACATGGAACAAATGTCGGCCTTTTGATCGGCAAACTCATTCCAGACGGCTTGAGTACCCTTAAGGGCTTGCAACTTATCGGAAGTTTGTGTATAAGCTTGGTTCCAGCCAGTTTCCAAATTCTTTACTTCATGTTGTACAAAAGCAGGAGCATGAACGTCCTTGCTTAAGTCACGACCTCTTTGCAGCATTGACATGATATGAGGACGTTGATGATCCAACTGATTGATGGCATATTGTTGTTCTTCAATTAGCTTGTTAACACGTTCCAAACTATCGGGTGGTGGTATGTTGGCGGCTTGTTCTTTAACCTTGCTCAAAAGACACACAACTTCATGTACCTCACGGCGATAGGTATAGCACTTGGAGAACACTTCAGTCTTGACCATGGTAATTTCAATGGTGGGTATGAGATTTTTATAACGAGCAATCAGATCTTCCAGTTTCTTCTGTTCGGCATTGGCTTCCTCTTCACTGGCATAGCTAAGAAGATGATCCAAAGTTTTCACCAACCATTTCATGTCTTCACGTTTATTGTCGGCTTCTTGGCAGATTTTCTAAGATATTAAAACAGCAATATATTAATAATTAAGAAAGAAACCAAATAAGTAAAATGAATAATGAAATGAAGGAAAGAGTGGCCTTTCGTTGAAGACCAACCCCGGATATATAAAAAAACGAGAGATTTAATTATTTCAAAATTTACCACTAGCTCCCTTAGCTGCATGATTTCGAAGTACAAAAAATGAATGTTATTGATGTTTAAATTTAATTTTACTAAAGACCAGAAACTTACCTGGAAAACAACCTTCTCCTTTTCAAACTCTTCCATGCTGTTGACTTCATTGACAATATTCTTTAAACTCTTGTCTACGGTATTCATCCATTCGACCATATCATTGAATTTCTCATGATATGATTCCCATTGGGCAGGAATTTGCTGTAGAGTTTCACGCATGGTAGCAATCTTATTCGATAGCTGAGCATATTGAGCTTGGGCATTTTTGTAGGCATTCTCCAAGGAGTTGTCAGTGGGCTGTTGCTGTCTGTAGGCTTGATCTAAGCGATACATATTTTGCAAACTATTCTCCAATCGGGGTATGGAACCTTGTTGCAAGAAGAACTGTTGATTGCGTTTAAGTATGGAGTCAACATCTTCGTTACGATTCAGAGCTTGCTCTTCCAAATGCAACTCCTTTTCCACTTCCTGCATAGTTTGATGGAATTGTGATTCTTCGGCACGGAATTCCAATTTCATTAAATGCAAAGGTGCTTGAGACAAAACGTTTTGCCATTTGGTTTGTAAACCTTCTACGGAATCTACCACCGGTTTCTGTTCTGGTGGTGGCAAAGTTTTCAACAGATTCTGAGCCGACTCCACCAAATTGGACATCCATCTTTGGTTGACATTTTCAAAGAAGTATTTCTGGGTCTCAATGGTGGTCTTGGTTTCAATATGTTTTTCAATTAGAATCGTTTCAGCCTGAGTCAACCATTCGCTGACAACACGTTCGTTATCCTTGAAATTATTCCAATTGTTGAGAGTTTCTCCCAAACGTTGTTCCCATTGCTGGGCATTTTGTATAACATAGTTGAAGCGATCATTCATTTGCTGCATATTGTGTTGGGCTTGGGTGGGATCAATGTTTTCGTCGGCCGTTACATTTCTCAAAAGATTCTGGAACACCTTATTCTTACTCTCCAACATGGAGCGATAGTAGACGGTGCGTGAGAAGAATGTTTTATGTTTGTTCAATTCCTCATTGACCTTGTCGCGTCCACCACTTAAAGTGTGGGTGCTTAATAGGGATTCGGCTTCGTTGAGCCATTGATGGATTTCCTTTTGACCGGCTTCCAGCGATTCTTGTTGTATTAAGAGTTGATGTATTAAATGTAACTTGTTGGGTATTTGAGCGCGTACACGCACTAAGGCTTCCTTTTCCAGTTTAAGAGTCTTCATCATGCCATCGACTTCTTCACGTGAGAGATCCTGTATAAGACCTTGGATATTGCGGCTAATATTTTTGAACAGTTCCTCATTGTCGTCAATTTCTGAAGCCAATTTTTGTAAATCTTCACTGTATTTCTGTATTTGTTGGCTATCGCCCAATTGCAACTTCTGACTAAGAATACTTTCGGCTGAGCGCAACCACTGGTACAACTTTTCAATTCCTGATTTATATTCTTGTCTAGAACGTATGATATCACCGGCATGCATATATTTTTTAGTATTAACGAAAAGTCTTTCAAAACGTTCGGCCAAATAACCGTGTTGTTGTCTTAAGTTATGGGCAATATTTTCTTCGCAGGAGGCAATCAAATAATTGGCACCATTGGCTAAGGCATCAAATTTATCCTTCCATACACTGATGTCCTGGAAGAAGTTCAACTTTTCATCTTCGGACTGCATGACTTTTTGTTCGGCCAAATTAAGCCATTGCTCGCATTCGGGACTCAATTGATTCCAAGTTTTCCAACAGTTCACCACCTCTTCCAGCGAGTTTTGGCAACATTTCAATTCCAAAGACACACGCTTCCAACGCTCTTCGGTGTCATACATGAAACGATCAATGTCCACTATATCCTTGCGTGAGACATTGCCATCACGTTTGTATTCATCCACCACCTGTTGCATATCCACGAAAGCCTTTTGGAATTCTTGGAAAATCTTGTTGCGAGACACGAAATTCTTGTATTGTTCCAATTGTTGGGCTACTCTTTCTTCGGTACCATATTTACCGGTCCAACCCTTCATTTTGTTTTCGACCAAATTCAAAAATGCCACCAAACAGCATTTGTGTTCTAGGAACTTTAATTTAATTCTACGTTCGGCTGCCCTGGGGCCAACCTCTTGCACACGACGCTCCATATTGCGCAATTGTTCCAAGGGTATTTTCTGGGCCAAGGGTGATCTCTTGGCATTTTCAAACATTGCCACAATACGTGGCAAATCGGCAAAGAACAACTTATGTTCTTCTAGTTTACGAGAAATAACGGCAGCCGTTTCCTCGTTCATGGCTGTGGGTATATCATTATCCATAAGGATTTTTTCGGCTTCAGCCAACCATTTGCCCACCTCACCGAATTCACCCGGCAATTCAGAGTCCAATAACCAAAGCCAATAGTTCATTTGATATTGGACACGTTGCCACAAGACATTTATATCCTCCCAGTTGGAACGGGAAACTTGCAAGAAACCACTTTGGCTTTCGACCAATTGTTTCAAACGATTATATGTGGGCAAATGGGCATCAATTTCAGAACGAGCTATCAAATATTCGGCAAAATCACGCGGGAAAGAATTTCCAATTACCATTGGCTCATATTCGGCAGATTTCTCCATTAGGAAACGTTTGAGTTCATCGATTTCTTGTTGTATATGCGAGAAATCTTTGCTGGCACCCTGGTAATAAATAAACATCACCCTTAAGTCTTATAATTTATATTAAATTTCAAAAAGAAAATCTCACCTTGGGTTCAGGATACTTATGCAAGAACTGAGCCACATATGTCATTATACTCTTTTCGTCTGGCTTAGGTACATCCACATCCTCAGCATCCAATAGTTTAGCAATGCCTAGTTTACTTTCGGCCACATCGAAAGCTGTTTCCAAACGTTGGCGATTGTTAGCGTTCTTCTTCAATTCAGCCAGATTAACTAAATTGGCCTTTATGGAATCAATGAGAGCTAAGAAAGCGACACCATCCCTCCAGCTGGCACCGAAATCCTTAACCTCTACACCACTTTCCCTGCAAAATTAATTTTATATAAATGATCTTATTCATAAGCTTCGTTGTCGTTTAAATACTCACTTTGGCAGGGCATTTGTTACCCAGTTGAGCAAGGTTTTTCTGGCACCTTGCTTCCATTTTTCAGCCTTCATATCACTAGCGTTTTTACCCACGCTATCAAGAGAACTAACCGAACCACCAATGCCATGGCCCAAGTATTCGAGGTTGCGGCTATTCTCTTCAATCTAGAAAAAGTGGAAATGTTTGAAAGTTAGTTTCGTGGTTTTTAATTTGGTTGATAGAGAGTGTTTTGTAAAAATTTACATTCACCGTGAAACATAAAAAAAACTATTTCTAAAATTTTAAATTAAAATTGTTCTGTTTAAATGTAGACTAATTAACACTTTGTCTTGACCATTTAATTAACTTTTTGATTTCGAGAGATTACTTTAGATTCTGGTTTGAAAACTTTGGATAGTCATGATCATTAAAGATCTCGGTCTAGACTATAGACTAGGCTAGAGACTCGACTATAGACTAGTCTATATACACGACTATATACTAGACTATAGAGTCAACTATACACTAGACTATAGACTAGACTATAGAGTAGTCTATAGACTAGACTATAGACTAGACTATAGATAAGACTATAGACTAGACTATAAACTAGAGTATAGACTAGACTATAGATTACACTATAGACTAGACTATAGACTAGACTATAGACTAGACTATAGACTAGACTATAGACTAAACTATAGACTAGACTATAGACTAGACTATAGACTAGACTATAGACTAGACTATAGACTACACTATAGACTAGACTATAGACTGGACTATAGACTAGACTATAGACTAGACTATAGGCCAGACTATAGACTAGACTATAGACTAGACTATAGACTAGACTATAGACTAGACTATAGACTAGACTATAGACTAGACTATAGACTAGACTATAGACTAGACTATAGACTAGACTATAGACTAGACTGTAGACTAGACTATAGAGTAGACTATAGACTAGACTATAGACTATACTATAGACTAGACTATATACTAGACCATAGACTAGACTATAGACTACACTATAGACTAGACTATAGACTAGACTATAGACTAGACTATAGACTGGACTATAGACTAGACTATAGACTAGACTATAGACTATATAGACAAGACTATAAACTCGACTACAGACTAGACTATAGAGTAGACTATAGACTAGGCTGTAGACTAGACTATAGAGTAGACTCTAGACTAGACTATAGACTATACTATAGACTATACTATAGACTAGACTATATACTAGACCAGTGTTGCTCAAACACATACTACCATAGACTACCATAGTTTTATTTGTGTTGGTAAAGCAGCAGAGAACAGAATTCAATTCAAAATAAAAGTATACTAATAAAATGACTATAAACTATAAAGCATATGCTAACTGTCAAATATTTAATATGGATTTTGACAGCCAGCGTATATCAAAGTCTATATATAAAAAACTATCAACTGTTCTCTCATGTTCTCCTACATTAATTCGGCTTTCTCAAAATTTTGTTGTTGTATTTCTGTGTGTATTTTAAAAACGTCGCCTACAGAACTTACTTCGATAAGTGCTGATCAGCAACTGACTGATTTTTAAGTTGAGAGCAAACCAACTGATATTGCTCATTATAAAAAGAAGAAGAATTAAACCTATAGTGTATGTGTATCAACTTAGCGTCAGCAGAATTTTCTTACCCTGTCACGCGTGCTATGTAATGGCAATCTTGCGCTCCTCTGTACTACAGACTAGACTATTGACCCGACTATAGGCTAGACTACAGACTAGACTACAGACTCGACTATAGACCAGTCTATAAACTCGACTATATACTAGACTATATACTAGACTATAGACTCGACTATATACTAGACTATAGACTCGACTATAGACTAGATTATAGACTCGACTATAGACTAGACTATAGACTCGACTATAGACTACACTATAGACTCGACTATAGACTACACTATGGAATAGACTACATACTCGACTATTGACTAGTCTATAGACTAGACTATAAACTCGACTACAGAATAGACTATAGAGTAGACTATAGACAAGGCTGTAGACTAGACTATAGAGTAGAGTATAGACTACACTATAGACTATACTATAGACTATACTATAGACTATACTATAGACTAGACCATAGACTAGACTATCGACTAGACCATAGACTAGACTATAGACTAGACTATAGATTATACTATAGACTGGACTATAGACTAGACTATAGACTACACTATAGACTAGACTATTGCCTAGACTATTGACTAGACTAGAGAGTAGACTATTGACTGGACTAGACTATAGTCTAAACTATAGATAAGACTCTAGACTACAGACAAGATTATAGTTTATAATTAAACGCGGTAATTTTCGATATCAATAAGTATAGACTAAAGTTGAAGGTTTAGAGCAGAGATAGGCTCTCATAAACAATAGTAATTAGGAAACTCATTTGTCATTATCTGTGCAGATCGTGAAGATAGCTATTCATTCTAATAAGCCTTCTAATGATCTCTTTGGAATTTATTTCTAATGGAAATTTTTGAATAGTTTTTTTTTAACTCTCTCTATAGCAAATTAAATGGTCAAGCAAAAGTTAAGTGAAAATTACAATAACAACAAAATTAACTTTAATTTAAACATTATTTTGCAAAATAAATAAAATAACTAATCAAACTACAACAAAATAAAAATTATTGAATTTAACGATAATCACACACCATATAAATTTGTTTAATAAAGTGCGAAAAAGTAATAGTAATAAATATAATAATAGTAATAAAAAATAATAGTAAAAAAGATCTGAACAGATGAGGGTGATAATAATAACTAAAACATATTTAGAACAATTACATGTTGTGTTTTTGTCTGATAGTAATCAGACAGACAAGAGACTACAGACGATTTAGTTTTCAAAAAAATTACCTGTGGCTTATAATTAATAACTACTACTAGCTTTTTCCGCCTCTTTTTACGTATCTTTGCATATTAATTGAAAAATTGTACAAAATATATATATGTATATTATAAATCATAAATATATATGTATATATAATCAAAAAAGGAATACAATTACATGTTAACAAATTTGTAATTTATTTTGGTATGAATTAGAATTAGAAAAAAATCAAAAAAATGAAAGATATAAGAACAACATTACAGAGTAATAAAAAGGCTGAGAGATCTTGTTTTTTTGAACAATTATTATAAAGTGAGTTTATGTTCAACATTAAGAAGTGCTGAATACTTCAATTGAATTGATTTAAGTGCGCATAGAACACACAATATTAATTTTTTTTTAAGTTATAGTTAGTAGTGTAAAACTTACCTGGAAGTATAATATAATGGTCCATATCAAACCCAAAACAACTGGTGGTCTCCCATCCACCAAATCGGCTGGATTGATATTGACTAATTTTATACGTTTGCTAGCCAAGAATTGTAACGCTGTATTGGCATTGCTAAGGAAATGTGGACGTCTTAAAACGCGTCCCCTTTCGACGGGTAGCTTTTCGCCAGATAACACTTCCAAAAGTGCTATTAATTTTGTACCATCGCGCAAATCGTTGATCAAATCATCCACTCGAAGCGGTGGAACACGCTAAAATTGAGGAAGAGAAAAATTAATTAATTAGTTAAACAATTAATAAAAGTTTTAATTAAATAACATCGATTTTTTTAAATTTATTGTTTAAATAAATTTTTTTAAAAAATTTATTACATCACATTTTTGTTTTCAATTTGAAATCTGAATTTTAAATTTGCATTTGAGTACGAATTCTTCAAAATCTAAATACGTGATCACCTTGATCACCTTGATCATAAACAACCTTAAAACTACAAACAACAAAAAAACAGGTAACAATGATCCAAAATGACAATAGTTTTTGCTTTTTTACACAATAAAACTGAATTTAAATTTAATTTAAACAAATACGTTTCGTTTCATATGTGTATTATATAAAACCGGATTTTAAAGATCTTGAAGTTAGTCAAATGTATTCGAGAGTTAAAATTAGATAATTGATCTTCTTTGAATTTTGAAAGTGAAAAGCTTATTTCTAAATAATAGAAAGTAATTAGAAGTTGTACTTGTAGTTTAAAAATGTAAATTTGTTTAAGACTAAAAAAATAACAACCATGAAGAGTGATCTGCACAAAATTAGATGATCCCATTTCCTACACACACACACACACGATCGTTAATGAAGTTTGCTAAACCATTTGCAAATTGATCTTAAAAAGTATTACATTCCTTTCACCTAAATCTTAAGCCGAGAGAGCATAGGTTAACATGATTCAATAGTTTTGGGTTTATGGTTAAAAGAAATTCTTAATTAAAATTTCCCTAAAATTAAATTTTTAACTCATAATTTTTAAACATAATTTTATGACGCGCACTTAAATTAGTTTATGGCAATTTTATGACAATATACACAGATACATATGTACATATGTATGTAAATGTATAAGCATATAAATAATGGTCAATAAACTTATAACTATTTCAAAGCCCACAACATCTTAGCTGAAACACTACGCACAGTGGTATAGGAAAAAAAAAGAGGGAAATAATTCGGTAACTTCTAAACGGTTAATCCGATTTTAATGAAATTTGGTGTGCACAAAGAGGAGGTGTTGTCGAGTTTAGGTTTTGAATTTGGACCTTATAGGCCAACCAGGGGCCCGGCGGGGGGTCATCAAATTAGGACACCTCGGCTATGTTAAATTTTTAAAACGATCCTATTTCTTCATTTGAGTTCCGATTTAAAAAAAATTTCGTATATAGAATCTCCTCATCGAGCACTATAAAAAATTATCTCTTATAGTTTAGGAGATATTCGCATTTGAATATTAAAATTTTAAAATTTTTACCGTCCTTACTTTAGTTTTTTTGATAATAGCAGGTCCAAATATTTCCGATTTTCGCCATTTTTTTTATTTGCTTAACAACAAGTTTATATACCAAGCAGTGAAAGAATTATGTAAAAATCATGACTGAGTCCAAAGTTATAGGCATTTAAATTTAAAAAATTAAAAAAAGGCGATTTTTTGTCATTTTTTTGGGAAAAAAGTATCTTTTTCTTTTTAAGTTATCTAAAAAGTTTCTAAGAAGATGTATATAGAATTTACACTTTTTGGAAAGCTGACTTTACATAAAATACGATAAATGAAACAAAACCTAAAAATTTTTGATACCGAGGGGACCAGGTCCATCCAAAAAAACCCTATTTTTTATGGAAAATTAAATTTTGAGCAAAAATTCTCAAATCGCATAGTCGATATCAAATTATAGTGACCTGTTTTATATGACCCAATAAGTTCTTAATCATTTTGTAACGGGTTTCGATAACCCCGCCCCTGGTATGGATATAATAGGCAAAAAACCAAAAAATCCCATTTTTGGGATTTTTTAAAACTTTTTTGGGAATTCCGGGATTTCTAATAAGAAAATTCGAAATTTTTATTTAATTTTGGATTTTGAGTAAAAAAATCTACCTAACTGTAAAATTTCATCAAAAAATATTCATAAATAAAATTTTTATTGCAATTTGAAAAATTTGTATCTTCGCAAAAACTGAATAAAAAACATTTTTTAATTTTTTTTAAAAAAAGTATTCCGCGAATTTTTTAATTTTCAAAAATTATATACAGTTTTGAAAAATAGACAAAATTACCTTTCCATTGATATATAACATGCCTACCTAATGTTTTTTAAGTGACAAATTAATTAGGGAAAACTCAACATCTTTTAGAAAATTTACCTAGCACTATTATTTTCATCCATATATGTAACAAATTTAAGAGTTAACCTTAATTTTTTTTTTAATTTTCAAAAATTATATACAGTTTTGAAAAATAGACAAAATTACCTTTCCATTGATATATAACATGCCTACCTAATGTTTTTTAAGTGACAAATTAATTAGGGAAAACTCAACATCTTTTAGAAAATTTACCTAGCACTATTATTTTCATCCATATATGTAACAAATTTAAGAGTTAACCTTATGGATGAAAATAATAGTGCTAGGCAAATTTTCTAAAAGATGTTGAGTTTTCCCTAATTAATTTGTCACTTAAAAAACATTAGGTAGGCATGTTATATATCAATGGAAAGGTAATTTTGTCTATTTTTCAAAACTGTATATAATTTTTGAAAATTAAAAAATTCGCGGAATACTTTTTTTAAAAAAAATTAAAAAATGTTTTTTATTCAGTTTTTGCGAAGATACAAATTTTTCAAATTGCAATAAAAATTTTATTTATGAATATTTTTTGATGAAATTTTACAGTTAGGTAGATTTTTTTACTCAAAATCCAAAATTAAATAAAAATTTCGAATTTTCTTATTAGAAATCCCGGAATTCCCAAAAAAGTTTTAAAAAATCCCAAAAATGGGATTTTTTGGTTTTTTGCCTATTATATCCATACCAGGGGCGGGGTTATCGAAACCCGTTACAAAATGATTAAGAACTTATTGGGTCATATAAAACAGGTCACTATAATTTGATATCGACTATGCGATTTGAGAATTTTTGCTCAAAATTTAATTTTCCATAAAAAATAGGGTTTTTTTGGATGGACCTGGTCCCCTCGGTATCAAAAATTTTTAGGTTTTGTTTCATTTATCGTATTTTATGTAAAGTCAGCTTTCCAAAAAGTATAAATTCTATATACATCTTCTTAGAAACTTTTTAGATAACTTAAAAAGAAAAAGATACTTTTTTCCCAAAAAATGACAAAAAATCGCCTTTTTTTAATTTTTTAAATTTAAATGCCTATAACTTTGGACTCAGTCATGATTTTTACATAATTCTTTCACTGCTTGGTATATAAACTTGTTGTTAATGGCGAAAATCGGAAATATTTGGACCTGCTATTATCAAAAAAACTAAAGTAAGGACGGTAAAAATTTTAAAATTTTAATATTCAAATGCGAATATCTCCTAAACTATAAGAGATAATTTACTGCTACGACGACATTTTTTATAGTGCTCGATGAGGAGATTCTATATACGAAATTTTTTTTAAATCGGAACTCAAATGAAGAAATAGGATCGTTTTAAAAATTTAACATAGCCGAGGTGTCCTAATTTGAGGACCCCCCGCCGGGCCCCTGGTTGGCCTATAAGGTCCAAATTCAAAACCTAAACTCGACAACACCTCCTCTTTGTGCATACCAAATTTCATTAAAATCGGATTAACCGTTTAGAAGTTACCGAATTATTTCCCTCTTTTTTTTTTCCTATACCACTGTGCTACGTTCACTTCATAACGGCCGGCCGGCCGGCCACAGCATAGATGCCATTTTTTCATCGAAAAAATCGTATTTTCTCTCACTTTTTTTGCACTAAATGAAGTTTTTTCTAAAGTCCACAATTGTTGGCAAAATGATGTTGTGTTGTTGGACAAGAGGCGTGAGTGAAGGAACATACTTCCATACATAAGCAAAAATAAAAATATGTGGTCATCTGGACGCCAAAAATAAAGTCCATATTAAAGAACTGGTTTCATATATTTGTTTAGCACATGTTGGCCACGATCAAAAGATTTTTATTGCCAACAATGAAAAAAAGCAGTAAACATATTAAAAGAAATATTTTACATATTCTGGTATTTGAGAACGAGGGTGGCCAGAGAAGTTTCTTGAGAATTAAAAGAAACTTAACAACAACTATACTTAAACGAACTTCTAGATAGATGGCCTGGCAATGCCAGGCTGGCATATAGAATAGATTTTAAACTGGACCATAAACTAAACCAGACTATAGACTAGACTATGGACAAACCTATAAATCGACTATAGACCAGAATATGAACTAGGCTAATAGCCTAGACTATAGACTAGACTTTAGACTGGACCATAGACCAAACTATAAACTAGACAAACTAACGAGACCTGCACTAGAACTGAACTAGAACTGAACTAGAACTGAACTAGAACTGAACTAGAACTGAACTAGAACTGAACTAGAACTGAACTAGAACTGAACTAGAACTGAACTGAAGTAGAACTGAACTAGAACTGAACTAGAACTGAACTAGAACTGACCTAGAACTGAACTAGAACTGAACTAGAACTGAACAAGAACTGAACTAGAACTGAACTATAACTGAACTAGAACTGAACTAGAACTGAACTAGAACTGAACTAGACTGAACTAGAACTGAACTAGAACTGAACTAGAACTGAACTAGAACTGAACTAGAACTGAACTAGAACTGAACTAGAACTGAACTAGAACTGAACTAGAAACTGAACTAGAACTGACTAGAACTGACTAACTGAACTAGAACTGAACTAGGAACTGAACTAGAACTGAAACTAGAACTGAACTAGAACTGAACTAGAACTGAACTAGAACTGAACTAGAACTGAACTAAGAACTGAACTAGAAACTGAACTAGAACTGAACTAGAACTGAACTAGAACTGAACTAGAACTGAACTAGAAACTGAACTAGAACTGAACTAGAACTGAACTAGAACTGAACTAGAACTGAACTAGAACTGAACTAGAACTGAACTAGAACTGAACTAGAACTGAACTAGAACTGAACTAGAACTGAACTAGAACTGAACTAGAACTGAACTAGAACTGAACTAGAACTGAACTAGAACTGAACTAGAACTGAACTAGAACTGAACTAGAACTGAACTAGAACTGAACTAGAACTGAACTAGAACTGAACTAGAACTGAACTAGAACTGAACTAGAACTGAACTAGAACTGAACTAGAACTGAACTAGAACTGAACTAGAACTGAACTAGAACTGAACTAGAACTGAACTAGAACTGAACTAGAACTGAACTAGAACTGAACTAGAACTGAACTAGAACTGAACTAGAACTGAACTAGAACTGAACTAGAACTGAACTAGAACTGAACTAGAACTGAACTAGAACTGAACTAGAACTGAACTAGAACTGAACTAGAACTGAACTAGAACTGAACTAGAACTGAACTAGAACTGAACTAGAACTGAACTAGAACTGAACTAGAACTGAACTAGAACTGAACTAGAACTGAACTAGAACTGAACTAGAACTGAACTAGAACTGAACTAGAACTGAACTAGAACTGAACTAGAACTGAACTAGAACTGAACTAGAACTGAACTAGAACAGAACTAGAAATGAACTAGAACTGAACGAGAACTGAACTAGAACTGACTAGAAACTGAACTAGAACTGAACTAGAACTGAACTAGAAGAACTAGAAGAAAACTAGAACTGAACTAGAACTGAACTAGAACTGAACTAGAACTGAACTAGAACTGAACTAGAACTGAAAGAGAACTGAACTAGAACTGAACTAGAACTGAACTAGAACTGAACTGGAACTGAACTAGAAGTGAGCTTGGACTGAACTAGAACGGAAAAGTAGTAGAACTGAAGTAGGACTGAACTGGAACTGAATTAGAACTGAACTAACGACAAACGACAACAACGAACTAACTAACTAACTAACGAACTAACAACGAACTAACTAACTAACGAACTAACAACTAACTAACTAACTAACTAACTAAGAACGAACTAACGAATAACGAACTAACTAAACGAACGAACGAACTAACTAACTAACTAACAAACTTAACTAACTAACTAACTAACTAACTAACTAACTAACTAACTAACTAACTAACTAACTAACTAACTAACTCTTAATAAAAAGCCGATTTTAGAAATACGATTTTTCATTCAAAATTCTCATTAAAACACCCAATTTTTATTAAACATCACATCATTAGTAGTACTTTTTTCAGTACAAATACGATTTTCCATTAAATGCTTCTTCCATGTGCTTTTACCATAAATTTTCCATTTAACCCTCGTATATTTGTAAAAAAAATCATGTTTATAAAACATTTTAAATTTTGATATGCCTGTTCTTTTTGTGTAGGTGTGTTTCAATGTAGATATAATATAGACTTAATTTTTTTTTTTTTTTTTTGCAAATTTAAATTTATGTCGTTGTTATTTTGCCGGCCGGTAATATTTGTCTTTTTGCCACAAATATAAACCGGAATTTTTTTCCATTCCCGGCCTTTTTTATTTGGAAGAAGAATAAAATCATAAAAATTTTACCAAGAATTGTGGCTAAATATTTGAAAGTAATTAAAAACTTGTTATAAAAAAGTGGGTAGTAACGTAATTAAATTTTAACAAAATTTCCATAAAAATTATTAAAACAAAAAATTGCAAATTTTAAATCGGATGGTTTAAAAAAACTTAATGGCGCTCCTTTTGTTAAACATTTTGTCGCAAATTTAAAGAAAACGTAATTCTGACTTTTGGTCCATTTAAATAAAATTTTGACAATTTTTTTACCTATAAAATATTCTTAGCATTTTAACGTCAAAAGGAAAACATAAATTAAAAATTCTTTTAGATAATGTGCTAAAAAATTTCATTTCATGTATAAAATATATTTGTACGTAATATTTTGTAATGTGAATAATTTCTATAAAAATATTTTATGGCTATTTTTGCAAATATTTAAAAATACATTTTTAAATAAACAATTTCTATTTTCATTATATTTGGAATGAAAAAATCTGAACAAATGGACATTAATTTGTTGATGGGTTATATGAATCATATTTTATAAATATTTACAAAAAATATAATGAAAAATTGCACAAAAAATTAAATCCAAACAAATGGTTATTAAAAATAATTTTTGTTTATTTTAAATGAATTACGTCAAAAATGTATCTGTCTATCTGAGAAAAAAATATATAAAATGGCTAAATATAAGATATTGTGAACAGTCATAGCTATATTTTCTCTTGGTGTTCCATAATAGGAATTCTTCAATAAATTAACCCAGAAATTATTTAGGTTAATACTTTCAAAATGCATTCTGTATGTTATTCGCATGATCGGGGACAGTTTTTCGGTGCAAATTGATTGATTAACTGAACAACAACTGAACTAGAACAGAACTAGAACAGAATTGAATTGAACAGAACTAGAACAGAAAAGAACAGAACTAGAACAGAACAGAACAGAACAGAACTAGAACAGAACTAGAACAGAACTAGAACAGAACTAGAACAGAACTAGAACAGAACTAGAACAGAACTAGAACTGAACTAGAACTGAACTAGAACTGAACTAGAACTGAACTAGAACTGAACTAGAACTGAACTAGAACTGAACTAGAACTGAACTAGAACTGAACTAGAACTGAACTAGAACTGAACTAGAACTGAACTAGAACAGAACTAGAACAGAACTAGAACAGAACTAAAACAGAACTAGAACAGAACTAGAACTGAACTAGAACTGAACTAGAACTGAACTAGAACAGAACTAGAACAGAACAAGAACAGATCTAGAACAGATCTAGAACAGAACTAGAACAGAACTAGAACAGAACTAGAACAGAACTAGAACTGAACTAGAACTGAACTAGAACTGAACTAGAACTGAACTAGAACTGAACTAGAACTGAACTAGAACTGAACTAGAACTAGAACTGAACTAGAACTGAACTAGAACTGAACTAGAACTGAACTAGAACTGAACTAGAACTGAACTAGAACTGAACTAGAACTGAACTAGAACTGAACTAGAACTGAACTAGAACTGAACTAGAACTGAACTAGAACTGAACTAGAACTGAACTAGAACTGAACTAGAACTGAACTAGAACTGAACTAGAACTGAACTAGACTAACTGAACTAGAACTGAACTAGAACTGAACTAGAACTGAACTAGAACTGAACTAGAACTGAACTAGAACTGAACTAGAACTGAACTAGAACTGAACTAGAACTGAACTAGAACTGAACTAGAACTGAACTAGCATGAACTAGAACTGAACTAGAACTGAACGAACTGAACTAGAACTGAACTAGAACTGAACTAGAACTGAACTAGAACTGAACTAGAACTGAACTAGAACTGAACTAGAACTGAACTAGAACTGAACTAGAACTGAACTAGAACTGAACTAGAACTGAACTAGAATGAACTAGAACTGAACTAGAACTGAACTAGAACTGAACTAGAACTGAACTAGAACTGAACTAGAACTGAACTAGAACTGAACTAGAACTGAACTAGAACTGAACTAGAACTGAACTAGAACTGAACTAGAACTGAACTAGAGAACTAGAACTGAACTAGAACTGAAACTAGAACTAGAACTGAACTAGAACTGAAACTAGAACTGAACTAGAACTGAACTAGAACTGAACTAGAACTGAACTAGAACTGAACTAGAACTGAACTAGAACTGAACTAGAACTGAACTAGAACTGAACAAGAACTGAACTAGAACTGAACTAGAACTGAACTAGAACTGAACTAGAACTGAACTAGAACTGAACTAGAACTGAACTAGAACTGAACTAGAACTGAACTAGAACTGAACTAGAACTGAACTAGAACTGAACTAGAACTGAACTAGAACTGAACTAGAACTGAACTAGAACTGAACTAGAACTGAACTAGAACTGAACTAGAACTGAACTAGAACTGAACTAGAACTGAACTAGAACTGAACTAGAACTGAACTAGAACTGAACTGAACTAGAACTGAACTAGCAACTGAACTACAACTGAACTACAACTGAACTAGAACTGAACTAGAACTGAACTAGAACTGAACTACAACTGAACTACAACTGACTACAACTGACTACAACTGAACTAAAACTGACACTAGAACTGAACTAGAACTGAACTAAACTGAACTAGAACTGAACTAGAACTGAACTAGAACTGAATAGAACTGAACTAGGAACTGAACTAGGAACTGAACTAGAACTGAACTAGAACTGAACTAGAACTGAACTAGAACTGAACTAGAACTGAACTAGAACTGAACTAGAAACTAGAAACTAGGAACTGAACTAGAACTGAACTAGAACTGAACTAGAACTGAACTAGAACTGAACTAGAACTGAACTAGAACTGAACTACTGAATAGAACTGAACTAGAACTGACTAGAACTGAACTCAGAACTGAACTAGAAACTGAACTAGAAACAGAATGAACTAGACTGAACTAGAACTGAACTAGAACTGACCTAGAACTGAACTAGAACTGAACTAGAACTGAAGAACTCGAAGAACTGAACTAGAAACTGAAACTAGAACTGACTAGAAAAAACTGACTAGAACTGAACTAGAAACTGAACTAGAACTGAACTAACTGAACTAGAACTGAACTAGAACTGAACTAGAACTGAACTAGAACTGAACTAGAACTGAACTAGAACTGAACTAGAACTGAACTAGAACTTGAACTAGTAATGAACTAGAACTGAACTAGAACTGAACGTAGAACTGAACTAGAACTGAACTAGAACTGAACTAGAACTGAACTAGAAACTGAACTAGAACTGAACTAGAACTGAACTAGAACTGAACTAGAACTGAACTAGAACTGAACTAGACTGACTAGAACTACTAGAACTGAACTAGAACTGAACTAGAACTGAACTAGAACTGAACTAGAACTGAACTAGAACTGAACTAGAACTGAACTAGAACTGAACTAGAACTGAACTAGAACTAAAACAGAACTAGAACTAAACTAGAACTGAACTTGGTCCAGCCTAGATCTGATCCGTCAATTGGTTGCATAAGAAATCAGCCAACTTTGCCATTTTAATAAAAAAAATTATACATTTGTATAAATGTTCAACTTAAAGAATTGCAATAAAAAAAAAATTAAATTTGATTTTATGTAAATAATTATGACTCCAACCTGTATTTGTAACTTATGCCACTATAAATTTACTTACCTTCAAGAGGTATGAATTAATCCAATTAGTGAATGTTTTCTTTTGAACACGTTCTTGCTCCTCTGTAAAGAAAGAAAGCAAAAAACACAAAATTAATAACATACAAAATTAGATACATTTTATAAAATTTATTAATAAAAATTACTTTTTATAAAGAAATATTTCAAAAAGTAATGTTCAGTTTTAAAAGTATTCAAATTTTTTTGGTTCAAAGCAATCAAATTCCTATGTGTAAACCACTAATGGAGGAGGGCCGCACGTTGTATGTTTATGGCTAATTAAAATACTAAAACAACAATTACACAACTTTTTCTTTCAAACAATTTGCCAATTAAATGTAAAGTTTATAGAAAACAAAAAAAAAAAAACAACAAAAATTTCAAATACGAAAAAAAACTAGATAGAAAGGTACCTTAGGAGGGCTCCAAAAATGTTAACGATTAAAGAGAAATGGTGTTAATTAACCGATAGATTTATTAATCTAAGATTTACACAAAGACAAGTTTAATGTTGATTACTGCTTACCGCCAGCATTACTCAGAATGAGTCTTATAATAACTTACTTGTTATACTATATAACTTTTGATAACTAGAGGGATCATAAACTCGATTTTTTCGACACCCTCCTAATGTCTTAGTATCTGCACTACTAGCTGATGTGAGTTAAAATGTTGATGAAGTGAATACGTTAACAACTACATAATAGTATTACAACAAAAAAAACAACAACAACAACCACATCAATATTATAACATTTACATAAATTTTTTCATATAATTATGTGCGTCTGATTGTGATAATGTTTATAATTATTTACTATATTTAAACTCGTCGTAATTATTGTAATAAACAAAAGAAAAACAACAAAAACATTGGTAAACCCAATAGCGGAACCGCTACAACAAATTATGGGTTTTGTTCTTTGGCGTTCGTTTAACAAAATGTATTGCTTGTTTTTTTTTCTGCTATATTTTACATATTTTTAATTGTTTAAATAAATTTGTTGTTATAAATGTTATAGAGGACGCTATACACGTCACACATTTAATGTTTGCGTAGAAGAAAAAGAAAAATTAATGAACATAAACGTGTTTACCTCATATATTGTGATCATAAACATAGAATGAATGAAAATTTCTTTTGCACACACACTCACAGAATGGGCAATTTTCCAAAAAAAAAAACTCAAGTATTATTTTGTTAAAAACAATAAAGAAAATTATAATTTATGAACACATATGGTTTTCAAACACCCCCGATAAATGAAAGAATATCAAATGTATTGCAATAAAAAATTTTATTTATTTCGTGTTTTATACTCTGGAGAGAAAAAAACTTTAAAATGACAAAACAGCTCAACTTCATTGTTCGAAAATCGATTGATTTAAAAGCGATCATCGAAAATCCCAAATCTTATAGAAAGAGGATTTTGTAAAAAATCTCTAAAGACTAGACTAGACTATAGACTAGACTATAAACTAGACTATAAACTAAACTATAAACTAGACTATAAACTAGACTATAGACTAGACTATAGACTAGACTATAAACTGGACTGTAGACTAGATTATAGACCAGACTATAGACTAGACTATAGACTAGAGTATAGACTAGACTATAGACTAGACTATAGACCAGACTATAGACTAGACTATAGACTAGACTATAGACTAGACTATAGACTAGACTATAGACTAGACTATAGACTAGACTATAGACTAGTCTATAGAATAGTCTATAGACTAGACTATAGACTAGACTATAGACTAGACTATAGACTAGACTATAGACTAGACTATAGACTAGACTATAGACTAGTCTATAGAATAGTCTATAGACTAGACTATAGACTAGACTATAGACCAGACTATAGACTAGACTATAGACTAGACTATAGACCAGACTATAGACTAGACTATCGACCAAACTATAGACCAGACTATAGACTAGACTAGACTATAAACTGGACTGTAGACAACACTATAGACTAGACTATAGACTAGAGTAGAGACTAGACTATAGACTAGAGTAGAGACTAGACTATTAACTAGACCATAGAATAGACCATAGACTAGACTATAACCAAACTATAGACCAGACTAGACTACAGACTAGACTAAAGACCAGACTATAGGCAAGACTATAGACTAGACTATAGACTAGACTATAGACTAGACTATAGACTAGACTATAGACTAGACTATAGACTAGACTATAGACTAGACTATAGACTAGACTATAGACCAGACTATAGACTAGACTATAGACTAGACTATAGACTAGACTATAGACTAGACTATAGACTAGACTATAGACTAGACTATATACTAGACTGTAGACTAGACTAGAGACTAGACTATAGACTAGACTACAGACTAGACTATAGACTAGACTATAGACTAGACTATAGACTAGACTATAGACTAGACTATAGACTAGACTATAGACTAGACTATAGACTAGACTATAGACTAGACTATAGACTAGACTATAGACTAGACTATAGACTAGACTATAGACTAGACTATAGACTAGACTATAGACTAGACTATAGACTAGACTATAGACTAGACTATAGACTAGACTATAGACTAGACTATAGACTAGACTATAGACTAGACTATAGACTAGACTATAGACTAGACTATAGACTAGACTATAGACTAGACTATAGACTAGACTATAGACTAGACTATAGACTAGACTATAGACTAGACTATAGACTAGACTATAGACTAGACTATAGACTAGACTATAGACTAGACTATAGACTAGACTATAGACTAGACTATAGACTAGACTATAGACTAGACTATAGACTAGACTATAGACTAGACTATAGACTACTATAGACTAGACTATAGACAGACTATAGACTAGACTATAGACCTAGACTATAGACCAGACTATAGACTAGACTATAGACCAGACTATAGACCAGACTATAGACTAGACTATAGACTAGACTATAGACTAGACTATAGACTAGACTATAGACTAGACTATAGACTAGACTATAGACTAGACTATAGACTAGACTATAGACTAGACTAGACTAGACTATAGACTAGACTATAGACTAGACTATAGACTAGACTATAGACTAGACTATAGACTAGACTATAGACTTGACTATAGACTAGACTATAGACTAGACTATAGACTAGACTATAGACTAGACTATAGACTAGACTATAGACTAGACTATAGACTAGACTATAGACTAGACTATAGACTAGACTATAGACTAGACTATAGACTAGACTATAGACTAGACTATAGACTAGACTATAGACTAGACTATAGACTAGACTATAGACTAGACTATAGACTAGACTATAGACCAGACTATAGACTAGACTATAAACTAGACTATAGACTAGGCTATAGACTAGACTATAAACTAGACTATAGACTAGACTATAGACTAGACTATAGACTAGACTATAGACTAGACCATATACTAGACTATAGATTAGACTAAATCTGGATAATAATAATAATTTAATAATATTTTTTTTTATAATTAAAAGGAAAGTCTACAAGTGCTGCCCCCTATATGAGATACTTATCTATCGACCTATCAGCTATTCTATCTATTCATTAATGTCCGTTTTCAAGGTTATTATAAAAAGCATTTCCCCTCCTCTTATAGCACATACAAATTATTTCAGTTAATTATTTATTATAATTATTTTTGATGTACATATTTAAACAAAAAAAATGTCTCTTTTGGTTTAAAACAAAATTTAGTTCAAGGTTTTAAAAGCAAAAACATTGACGCCATTAATATAGTATTTGACAGTTTTAGATCAGTTGTCTTCTTTTTTAATTTTTGTTAAAAAGAAAATATTAATTTTAATTTGCAATTCTTGCCAATATGTAATTTTTTTTTTATTTATTAGCATTTAGACTAAATATATTTTGACTGCTAATGACAGGTTTGAGAAAAAAAAAATTTCACATTTTCGAAAATAAATTGTGTACTTGATTTTCACTTAAAAACTGGCACAATGTTAAGTATTTTTTTGTGAAAAAGATTAAGCACCTCATATAACACACATTGACCCTATACAAGGCCAAAATTTCAAATTTCGCAAATTTTATTTTTTATTTTTCACACAAATATTTTTGAAAAAGACAATGATCGAGTAAATTCAAAAAAAAATGTTAAACATATGTTCTGATCAAATTTAATGAACATTAAATTAAAATATTATTTATTATAGTTTATACACATATTAATGATCATTATAAGGGGATTGTGAACATCATTATGAAGATAATAAATAACAAAAATAAAATCGCCTACTAAAACTACAAATATGTTTTGAAAACATGTATAGAATAATGCTGCCAGATCAAAGTAAATTTTTTTAATGAAGTGTGAAAAAATATTAATATTGAAAATATTAATAAATTTTTGAAGATTATAACGATGATAAATTTTAATGGATAATCTCTATATTTATTTATGAAGCGTAAAAGTTTAAACTTATTTTTATATAAAAAAACATGCTGGCAACTCTTATTCATAAGAATCAAATCATCCCTGCACTCACTCACTCGCAGCATGTTTCTCAACCCACTCATATTTAATAGAAAATTTATTATCTTATAGTAGTTTTTAAAAGAAAATGCGTGTGCCACAAAATTTTATTTAAAAATAGACTTGAGTTGAGTTGTTTGTATGAAAGTAAAAAAAAAGAAATATTCTTCTGGAATAAATATGTTCTGGAAATTGCTTAAAAATAAATTTTTTTCAAATCAAGAGTGTCGAAAATACACAAATTTTTTTTATGAATATTAATTGTGTGTAAATAATTGTTTTAAATGGAAAAGTAAATACTATATTAATTAAATATCAATATAAGTAAATAGCTTTCAAATGATAAACGCATTAACTTGAAATGAGAACAAGCGTATTTGAATTAAGTACGTTAGCACTCGATTTATAACGAAAATGTAATTTTTGTAAAGTTGAGCACACATAAACAGATAGGCCATCTAATGGGTTATTCTGAGTCAAAGAGGGGCCTTTACAAAAACATATTCATGAAATCTTTAATGTATAATAATTACATCAATTGTTAGCACACAAATTCTAACTTAATCTACTAAGTAAATACTTGAATAGAAATTCGAAACCAAATTCAATGTTTATTGCGGTATTACAGATGTTTGTGATTGTTTTATATTTCAAATATATTCAGATTGAAGATGGCGTCAACATTACTTCTATAGATGGAAGTTGTCTAGACTACCTTGCCAAATTGGTTTCTATTTAGTAAGTGTGGCTCAGCTAAGCAGCAATAACGAACAGCAATAGATAATATGTACATGAAGTTTTTTTGTTGATGGAAAACTTGACAAATTCAATAGATTTTTAACCGAACTAGGACTGAACTAGAACTAGAAGTGAACAAAAACTGAATAAGAACTGAACTAGAACTGAACTAGAACTGAACTAGAACTGAACTAGAACTGAACTAGAACTGAACTAGAACTGAACTAGAACTGAAGTAGAACTGAAGTAGAACTGAACTAGAACTGAACTAGAACTGAACTAGAACTGAACTAGAACTGAACTAGAACTGAACTAGAACTGAACTAGAACTGAACTAGAACTGAACTAGAACTGAACTAGAACTGAACTAGAACTGAACTAGAACTGAACTAGAACTGAACTAGAACTGAACTAGAACTGAACTAGAACTGAACTAGAACTGAACTAGAACTGAACTAGAACTGAACTAGAACTGAACTAGAACTGAACTAGAACTGAACTAGAACTGAACTAGAACTGAACTAGAACTGAACTAGAACTGAACTAGAACTGAACTAGAACTGAACTAGAACTGAACTAGAACTGAACTAGAACTGAACTAGAACTGAACTAGAACTGAACTAGAACTGAACTAGAACTGAACTAGAACTGAACTAGAACTGAACTAGAACTGAACTAGAACTGAACTAGAACTGAACTAGAACTGAACTAGAACTGAACTAGAACTGAACTAGAACTGAACTAGAACTGAACTAGAACTGAACTAGAACTGAACTAGAACTGAACTGAACTAGAACTGAACTAGAACTGAACTAGAACTGAACTAGAACTGAACTAGAACTGAAGTAGAACTGAAGTAGAACTGAACTAGAACTGAACTAGAACTGAACTAGAACTGAACTAGAACTGAACTAGAACTGAACTAGAACTGAACTAAAACTGAACTAGAACTGAACTAGAACTGAACTAGAACTGAACTAGAATTCAACTAGAACTGAACTAGAACCGAACTAGAACTGAACTAGAACTGAACTAGAACTGAACTAGAACTGAACTAGAACTGAACTAGAACTGAACTAGAACTGAACTAGAACTGAACTAGAACTGAACTAGAACTGAACTAGAACTGAACTAGAACTGAACTAGAACTGAACTAGAACTGAACTAGAACTGAACTAGAACTGAACTAGAACTGAACTAGAACTGAACTAGAACTGAACTAGAACTGAACTAGAACTGAACTAGAACTGAACTAGAACTGAACTAGAACTGAACTAGAACTGAACTAGAACTGAACTAGAACTGAACTAGAACTGAACTAGAACTGAACTAGAACTGAACTAGAACTGAACTAGAACTGAACTAGAACTGAACTAGAACTGAACTAGAACTGAACTAGAACTGAACTAGAACTGAACTAGAACTGAACTAGAACTGAACTAGAAACTGAACTAGAACTGAACTAGAACTGAACTAGACTAACACTGAACTAGAACTGAACTAGAACTGAACTAGAAACTGAACTAGAACTGAACTAGAACTGAACTAGAAACTGAACTAGAACTGACTAGAACTGAACTAGAACTGAAGTAGAACTGAAAGTAGAACTGAAGTAGAACTGAACTAGAACTGAAGTAAACTGATAGAACTAGAACTAGAACTAGAACAGAACTAGAACAGAACTAGAACAGAACTAGAACAGAACTAGAACAGAACTAGAACAGAACTAGAACAGAACTAGAACAGAACTAGAACAGAACTAGAAACAGAACTAGAACAGAACTAGACAGAACAGAACTAGAAGTGAACTAGAAGTGAACTAGAACTGAACTAGAACAGAACAGAACTAGAACAGAACTAGAACAGAACTAGAACAGAACTAGAACAGAACTAGAACAGAACTAGAACAGAACTAGAACAGAACTAGAACTGAACTAGAACAGAACTAGAACAGAACTAGAACAGAACTAGAACAGAACTAGAACAGAACTAGAACAGAACTAGAACAGAACTAGAACAGAACTAGAACAGAACTAGAACAGAACTAGAAACAGAACTAGAACAGAACTAGAACAGAACTAGAACAGAACTAGAACAGAACTAGAACAGAACTAGAACAGAACTAGAACAGAACTAGAACAGAACTAGAACAGAACTAGAACAGAACTAGAACAGAAACTAGAAAAGAGAACTAGAACAGAACTAGAACAGAACTAGAACAGAGCTAGAACAGAACTAGAACAGAACTAGAACTGAACCTAGAACTGAACTAGAACTGAACTAGAACTGAACCGAACTAGAACTGAACTAGAACTGAACTAGAACTGAACTAGAACTGAACTAGAACTGAACTAGAACTGAACTAGAACTGAACTAGAACTGAACTAGAACTGAACTAGAACTGAACTAGAACTGAACTAGAACTGAACTAGAACTGAACTAGAACTAGAACTGAACTAGAACTGAACTAGAACTGAACTGAACTAGAACTGAACTAGAACTGAACTAGAACTGAACTAGAACTGAACTGAACTAGAACTGAACTAGAACTGAACTAGAACTGAACTAGAACTGAACTGAACTAGAACTGAACTAGAACTGAACTAGAACTGAACTAGAACTGAACTAGAACTGAACTAGAACTGAACAAGAACTGAACTAGAACTGAACTAGAACTAAACTAGAACTGAAGTAGAGTTTAAGTTAATTGCTAGTTTGAAATTGTTTTATAATAAAAATAAATTAAATATCTTTGCAACAATGTCAGATATTTCAATTACACTGATTGAACAAATCGAGTCCATACTGTATTACCTATTAGATAAGAACTTTAAAATAGCAGTTAGTGTTAAGGTAAACAAATAAAATGTTGCTATTGCTAAGTGATTTTTAAAATAATATACATATTAACTTATTTCAATATTTGTTTACACTTTAATGAGTTTTCTTTTTTGCACATATTTATGACATAAGCTACTTATAGAAACCGATATCTATCAATAAAAGACTTGACACTACTAGGAAGAAATATTTTAAAGTTAAATTAACATTTAATTAACATGAAATTAAACAAAATTTTTGCAGAAATTAAACAAATTAAATTGGGGTATTTTAAATTGACTCCATAAAGAGGATGAAAACTTGTTTACCCTAGTAATTACTGGTAAGGGCGAGAGTAAAGAGTTAAATAAAGCATACATAAAACTATTAAGTGATTTTAACGCTTTCAAAACATTTAAAATTCATAATAGGCTTTTTGACTTGCCTATGTAAACATAATTACTAAATATATTTCCTCACCTGGCAGGGAGGGAGTGTTAAAATCTCGTATCGTCTGTGATACAACCTGCTTTGTACCTGCTACCACCACAAATGAGTTCATTCAAGCATGCGGTTTTTTATTTGTTTGTACGAATTATGTACAATAGAAATTATTTGTTTTTGTTATTTTTTTCTAAATATTTAAATATGTATGTTTGTATGTAGACCTGTGTAAGTATTTTATTTTTAATCTTTAGTTTACATACTTTAGCTGCAAATAAGTAGTAGTAGCATGTTTATATTTATTTATTTATTTGTTACAGTACGTTGTTTGTATCTATATAATTGTTTTGTATTTACTTAAATTTTGTTGTGTGTTTGTTCACTCAATAATTCACTTGAGCATAAACAATAAAAAAAGACATTCATTCAGGCAAACCTCATTAATCAGGCTGATGAACGGTGAACAGTGGGTTCAATGGTAAAAAATAATCTTTTAAGAACTGCATATAAAATTCAAATTTAAAAGATCGCATATTCTAGCCCGCAGATAACTGAGGAGAACTAGAACAGAACTAGAACTAACTGCAACAGAATTGAACAAAACAAGAGCAGAACTAGAATACAACTAGAACAGATCAGGAAGCGAACAAGAGCAGAACTAAAATAGAACTAGAATAGAACTAAAAAAGAAGTAGAACAGAACTAGAACAGAACTAGAACAGAACTAGAACAGAACTAGAACAGAACTAGAACAGAACTAGAACAGAACTAGAACAGAACTAGAACAGAACTAGAACAGAAATAAAACAGAACTAGAACAGAACTAGAACAGAACTAGAACAGAACTAGAACAGAACTAGAACAGAACTAGAACAGAACTAGAACTAGAGCAGAACTTGAACTAGAACAGAACTAGAACAGAACTAGAACAGAACTAGAACAGAACTAGAACAGAACTGGAACAGAACTAGAACAGAACTAGAACAGAACTAGAACAGAACTAGAACAGAACTAGAACTTGAACAGAACTTGAACAGAACTAGAACTTGAACAGACCTAAAACAGAACTAGAACAGAACTAGAACAGAACTAGAACAGAACTAGAACAGAACTAGAACAGAACAGAACTAGAACAGAACTAGAACAGAACTAGAACTGAACTAGAACTGAACTAGAACTGAACTAGAACTGAACTAGAACTGAACTGAACTAGAAATGAACTAGAACTGAACTAGAACAGAACTATAACAGAACTAGAATAGAACTAGAATAGAACTAGAACAGAACTAGAACTGAACTAGAACTGAACTAGAACTGAACTAGAACTGAACTAGAACTGAACTAGAACTGAACTAGAACTGAACTAGAAACTGAACTAGAACTGAACTAGAACTGAACTAGAACTGAACTAGAACTGAACTGGAACTGAACTAGAACTGAACTAGAACTGAACTAGAACTGAACTAGAACTGAACTAGAACTGAGCTAGAACTGAACTAGAACTAAACTAGAACTGAATTAGAACTGAACTAGAACTTATCTAGAATTTAACTAGAAATGAACTAGAACTGAACTAGAACTGAACTAGAACTGAACTAGAACTGAACTAGAACTGAACTAGAACTGAACTAGAACTGAACTAGAACTGAACTAGAACTGAACTAGAACTAAACTAGAACTGAACTAGAACTGAACTAGAACTGAACTAGAACTGAACTAGAACTGAACTAGAACTGAACTAGAACTGAACTAGAACTGAACTAGAACTGAACTAGAACTGAACTAGAACTGAACTAAAGGAACTAGAACTGAACTAGAACGGACTAGAACTGAACTAGAACTGAACTAGAACTGAACTAGAACTGAACTAGAACTGACTAGAACTGAACTAGAACTGAACTAGAACGACTAGAACTGAACTAGATACTAACTCCCTAGAACTGAACTAGACTGAACTGGAACTGAACTAGAACTGAACTAGAACTGAACTAGAACTGAACTAGAACTGAACAGAACTGAACTAGAACTGAACTAGAACTGAACTAGAACGGAACTAGAACTGAACTAGAACTGACTAGAACTGAACTAGACTGAACTAGAACTGAACTAGAACTGACTAGAACTGAACTAGAACTGAACTAGAACTGAACTAGAACTGAACTAGAACTGACTAGAACTGACTAGAACTGAACTAGAACTGAACTAGAACTGAACTAGAACTGAACTATAACTGAACTAGAACTGAACTAGAACTGACTAGAACTGAACTAGAACTGAACTAGAACTGAACTAGAACTGAACTAGAACTGAACTAGAACTGAACTAGACTGAACTAGAACTGAACTAGAACTGACTAGAACTGAACTAGAACTGAACTAGAACTGAACTAAATGAACTAACTGAACTAGAACTGAACTAGAACGGACTAGAACTGAACTAGAACTGAACTAGAACTGAACTAGAACGAACTAGAACTGAACGACTGAACTAGACTGAACTAGAACTGAAACGAGAACTGAACTAGAACTGAACTAGACGACTAGAACTGAACTAACTGAACTGAACTGACTAGACTGACTAGAACTGAACTAGAACTGAACTAGAACTGAACTAGAACTGAACTAGAACTGAACTAGAACTGAACTAGAACTGAACTAGAACTGAACTAGAACTGAACTAGAACTGAACTAGAACTGAACTAGAACTGAACTAGAACTGAACTAGAACTGAACTAGAACTGAACTAGAACTGAACTAGAACTGAACTAGAAACTGAACTAGAACTGAACTAGAACTGAACTAGAACTGAACTAGAAACTGAACTAGAACTGAACTAGAACTGAACTAGAACTGAACTAGAACTGAAACTAGAACTGAACTAGAAACTGAACTAGAACTGAACTAGAACTGAACTAGAACTGAACTAGAACTGAACTAGAACTGAACTAGAACTGAACTAGAAATGAACTAGAACTGAACTAGAACTGAACTAGAACTGAACTAGAACTGAACTAGAACTGAACTAGAACTGAACTAGAACTGAACTAGAACTGAACTAGAACTGAACTAGAACTAGAACTGAACTAGAACTGAACTAGAACTGAACTAGAACTGAACTAGAACTGAACTAGAACTGAACGAGAACTGAACTAGAACTGAACTAGAACTGAACTAGAACCTGAACTAGAACTGAACTAGAACTGAACTAGAACTGAACTAGAACTGACCTAGAACTGAACTAGAACTGACTAGAACTGAACTAGAACTGAACAAGAACTGAACTAGAACTGACTTAGAACTAAACTAGAACTGAATTAGAACTGAATTAGAACTGAACTAGAACTGAACTAGAACTTATCTAGAATTTAATTAGAACTGAACTAGAAGTTACTAGAAGTGAACTAGAACTCGTTCTGAAATACGAAAGAACTTTAGTTAATGATATTTTTATATTTTTTTTCGCTACTGAGATTTTCAAATTTTTTTTCTTAAACGTCCCACTGTTATAGTGTGGTTCATCAGTAAATAACATTTGTAGCAATTTTATTCAGATCATACGTTATTACATACTAACTACATAGTAGTAAATATTTGTATAGACAATTTAAAAATAATTAAGATTAAAAAGTTTGCAATTTTAGTTAGATAGAAAATACACCTGATGTTATAGCTGTTAATAAAAATTGAAAATAATTTAATAACATTTCAATAGGTTTCTTATTTTATTTACAATTTTTCTATATAAATGTCAGTTGTATATGGCGACACTTTGATTTGAAACAGACATTCATACCATTATTAAACATATAGTATATAGTATAACTGTCGGTCATTTCTAGGACGGAGTGTATGATCTCATCTAAGATTGCTAGAGAAATGAAATATTATGTGAAAAAAACGCGATACGATACAAAATATTGAATGTCAATGCAAGTGTTATTAATAGGTCTTTATAAAATTTAGTTTTTAAAAAATATTAAACTACAATAAGATTTGCCGCTAGATTTAAATTTATTTCAAAAAGTAATAGTTGTTCGGTGGCTTACAATGTTTTAATAAATCTGTTTAAACTTTCCAAGAAATTTTTCTTAGTTTGCAGGTGAAAAGACTTTAAAAACAAACTATTAAAGAAATTAATGCTCACTAGTTTTTTTTTGTTTCTTTACAAATAGAAAGTCAAGTCAACTTTATCATTTTTATCGTTTAACATTTAATGGGAACCACCCACCCGCACTTGGTGTTTTCAAACCAGATGGATTTTAATTTACATATTTTGCTTTTTAGCTGAAAAACAAACTTGTCTGCTATTTGTATAAATAATGAAATTCTAGATAAATGTTGAGAAAAAAAACTATTAAATAAAATATATTATTAGCTTCAAACAGCGGTGAGAGAAGACGGCAAATAACGTTAACCGCACTTTACAGATGTTATTGAAATATTTATTTAACTCTAGACATTATTGAAAAATCAATATTAGTTTCTTTACATAAATAGTTAGAAAAACAAATAAGCTGCTTAAAGGTAATATGAACCATAAGCAATAAATTGATTTTTTTATCTTAAATATGAATACAAATCAAGAGACAAAAATATCTTGAAATATTTCATGTGTATTTAAAAATCTGAAATACAGGTCTTTTGTGTGTTAAAAATAGAGATTTTTCAGGGTCTTATTATAATTTTAAAAACAAAAAAATCAATAGTACAATTCCGATAGTTCTAACTAAAGTGACTAGAACTGAACAAAACTGAACTGGAATGAACTAGAACTGAACTAGAACTGAACTAGAACTGAACTAAACTGAACTAAACTGAACTAGAACTGAACTAGAAATGAACTTGAACTGAACTAGAAACTGAACTAGAACTGAACTGAAGAACTGAACTAGACATGAACTAGAACTGAAACTAGAACTGAACTAGAACTGAACTAGAACTGAACTAGAACTGAACTAGAAACTGAACTAGAACTGAACTAGAACTGAACTAGAACTGAACTAGAACTGAACTAGAACTGAACTAGAACTGAACTAGACTGACTAACTGAACTAGAACTGAACTAGAACTGAACTAGAACTGAACTAGAACTGAACTAGAACTGAACTAGAACTGACTAGAACTGAACTAGAACTGAACTAGAACTGAACTAGAACTGAACTAGAACTGAACTAGAACTGAACTAGAACTGAACTAGAACTGAACTAGAACTGAACTAGAACTGAACTAGAACTGAACTAGAACTGAAACTAGAACTGAACTAGAACTGAACTAGAACTGAACTAGAACTGAACTAGAACTGAACTAGAACTGAACTAGAACTGAACTAGAACTGAACTAGAACTGAACTAAACCTGAACTAGAACTGAACTAGAACTGAACTAGAACTGAACTAGAACTGAACTAGAACTGAACTAGAACTGAACTAGAACTGAACTAGAACTGAACTAGAACTGAACTAGAACTGAACTAGAACTGAACTAGAACTGAACTAGAACTGAACTAGAACTGAACTAGAACTGAACTAGAACTGAACTAGAACTGAACTAGAACTGAACTAGAACTGAACTAGAACTGAACTAGAACTGAACTAGAACTGAACTAGAACTGACTAGAACTGAACTAGAACTGAACTAGAACTGAACTAGAACTGAACTAGAACTGAACTAGAACTGACTAGAACTGAACTAGAACTGAACTAGAACTGAACTAGAACTGAACTAGAACTGAACTAGAACTGAACTAGAACTGAACTAGAACTGAACTAGAACTGAACTAGAACTGAAACTAGAACTGAACTAGAACTGAACTAGAACTGAACTAGAACTGACTAGAACTGAACTAGAACTGAACTAGAACTGAAACTAGAACTGAACTAGAACTGAACTAGAACTGAACTAGAACTGAACTAGAACTGAACTAGAACTGAACTAGAACTGAACTAGAACTGAACTAGAACTGAACTAGAACTGACTAGAACTGAACTAAACTGAACTAGAACTAGAACTGACTAGAACTGAACTAGAACTAACTATAACTAACTAAACTGAACTAGAACTGAAACTAACTACTAACTAACTAACTAACTAACTAACTACTAACTAACTAACTAACTAACTAACTAACTAACTAACTAACTAACTAACTAACTAACTAACTAACTAACTAACTAACTAACTAACTAACTACTAACTAACTAACTAACTAACTACTAACTAACTAACTAACTAACTAACTAACTAACTACTAACTAACTAACTAACTAACTAACTAACTAACTAACTAACTAACTAACTAACTAACTAACTAACTAACTAACTAACTAACTAACTAACTAACTAACTAACTAACTAACTAACTAACTAACTAACTAACTAACTAACTAACTAACTAACTAACTAACTACTAACTAACTAACTAACTAACTAACTAACTAACTAACTAACTAACTAACTAACTAACTAACTAACTAACTAACTAACTAACTAACTAACTAACTAACTAACTAACTAACTAACTAACTAACTAACTAACTAACTAACTACTAACTAACTAACTAACTAACTAACTAACTAACTAACTAACTAACTAACTAACTAACTAACTAACTAACTAACTACTAACTAACTAACTAACTAACTAACTACTAACTAACTAACTAACTAACTACTAACTAACTAACTTACTAACTAACTAACTAACTAACTAACTAACTAACCTAACTAACTACTAACTAACTAACTAACTAACTAACTAACTTACTACTACTAACTAACTAACTAACTAACTAACTATCTAACTAACTAACTAACTGACTCACTAACCAACTATCTATCTATCTATCTATCTATCTATCTATCTATCTATCTATCTATCTATCTATCTATCTATCTATCTATCTATCTATCTATCTATCTATCTATCTATCTATCTATCTATCTATCTATCTATCTATCTATCTAACTTAAAAACGAACTAATTTAATAACTAATTTTTAATGAATCTAATAAGTAGATTTCCAAAAATAAATAAGTATCGAGGCCATTATCTTAAAAAGGATCAAATGCTTTGAATAAATTTTAAGTTTTATTGATTTTTACTAGATTTTAAAATAAAAATTCAAATCTATTTATGCTACTTCGAGATAAAAATTCGTTACAAATAAGAAAATTAACTAATTAAGGTGAAGGATTTGTATAGTTCTTCGGAACGAAACAAAGCGTAGAAATATGAATAAACTGCATGACACACCCAAAATATGCAAGCAGTTATAAGTTTACTTTGCAAAAACTGTCACATACACTCATCATATATAGGTTATATCTTATACAATTCCTACTCAATTACTTCATTATATCAAACAACGATATTAAATTTTGTGAAAATCAAATTTAAACAAATTATAATCAATAATAATGGTTACACACGTTTCTTCCATTTCGAACATTTAAAAACACAACTTTAAATGAAATTGAGGTCTACATAAAGACAAGACAAACTTTTTTTTTAAACACCAACTCATTTGCCATAAATGATTTAAATAGTTGAAACTGATTTTAATGCTTTTATTTATTTTTTTTTTTGCTAAAACTTATTTAAAATTCACACGCGAATTTTTGGTAGTGAGTTTTTTTGTTTTTGTTGGCGTTTAGGTTTGGGGTTTGTTTAATTTGTGCTATTGTAGACAATAAATAATGATGTTGTCTTGTGTGTACAAATATATAAATAATTAAGAAATCGTATAGCAACAATAACAACTGCTAAAATAAAACAAATAAAAATGTTTAATTTGTTAATGATTGAACTCATGCAAAACTCCAAAAATGTATTTTATTGATAAATTAAGTGATTGATTAACAATTAAATAGATTTTGGAAATTGAGTTGATAATAATAAAATTGTTTATGCACTTTTCAAGAAATCTAGAATTTTGAAGTAAACTATTAGAATTTTATTGTTGTTGTACAATTCCGGCAGTTCTTAACTGAGGGGAGAGATTTGGTTGTTACAAAAATCTCCTCCAGCTACTTGTATAGTCCCTCGGTAAGATCTATTTCTTTTATCCGAATCTCCTCTATATGACCTATTCTAGTAACTAATCTATAGAGTAACTTACTGACTAATCTATCGATTAGCCAATGGATCGATAAGTCTATGAGCTAGTCTGTGGACTAGTTTACTAACCAGCCTTCTGACTAGCCCACTGATTATTTTTTTGGTTAGTCTATGTACTAGTCTATTGAAGATTCTACTGACTAGTCTGTGGACTAGTCCATGAACTAATCTATCAATTAGCCAATGGACTAGTCTATGAGCTAGTCTTTCTTCTTGTCTGTGGACTAGTTTACTGACTAGCCCATTGATTATTCAGATGATTAGTCTATGGACTAGTCTATTGCAGATTCGACTGACTGGTCTGTGGACTAGTCCATGAACTAGTCTATGAAGTAATCTATGGACTAGTTTATTGGCGAGTCGACTGTCTAGTCTACTGACTGGTCTATTAAGTAGTTCAGTGATTATTCTATTGACTAGTCAATAAACAAGTCTACGGACTAGTCTATTGACTAGTCTATGGAGAGGTCTATGGACTAAGATATGGACTAATATACAATAGACTTATGGATCCACAGTTCCCACCTGAAGGTCTTTAAAAGTAAAAACAACTTTCGACCTCCTACAGATTTCATAACCTTTGGGAGAGTATAGATCGGAAAGTTTCGACGATATGATTTGATAATCTTTAGTCTATTAGGGCTTTGGTAGTTACGATATGAATTTGTTTATTTCGGACACGTTGTTGCCGAATGTTATTTACAGCTATAGTTGTTGCCGATCGGATACTCGTTGTAGTAATTTTGTAATGGTTGGGTTCAAAGCTGCCTGTGAATTGAGTCGCTTCAATTGTCTTGAGAAAATTCGTGGATTCAATGGATTCATAACACAGAATTCAATAGACATCCTTCATGTCTAATTCTTTAAGACCAAAATAAACCTTAGACCAAAATGGACCTTAAGTATTGCTCTCGAAAAATTTCTCAAATATAAAAATTTTAAAGATTTTTTGTTTTCATTTGAATAAGGTAACCCATGCAGCTTTACTTGGGTCCAAGTTAATCTCTTTATAAAAATACCTGTAAGAAGAAAAGCAAGATAGGGAAAGGTAAGTGAGAGAATAGAAACAACAGAGAGAAGTGACGAAGCCGTTGAGGAGAACAATTAGGCCTAATTGCCATGGAGTAAAAAGACGGGACTGTAAAGATTACGTCCTGATTAGTGGGAATATCGAAATCCACACCAATTCCGACAAATTTATGAAAGTCGTTGCAATTGGATATTCGACAATTCGTAAAGATCGCCGAAGTAGGCCGATCCAAGCGTTCGAATTCGTTTTCCGAACTTTAACCTCACTTACCGGGTATGAGACATTAGGACCCTTGCAAAATCGTTTATTTTTACATAAAGATCTGGCAACTCGTTTCGTTTTGGCCTAGCTGTCTAAGGAGGGAAAGAGTTTTTGCCGAATTTAGAAAAATTTTGTATTAGAAACTTCAGGGATTAGTCCCAGTAACAGTACAACTCTCCGAACGTGGCTTTTTAAAGTTCGATGTGACAGTTTAGATTAAAATAAAGATCTGGCAACTAGTTTCGTTTTGGCCTAATTGTCTAGGGAGTGAAAAGAGTTTTTGGCAGATTTTGAAAAATTTTGTATTAAAAACTTCAGTTCCTAATACCGATAAGAATACTACTCTCCAAAGGAACCTTCTAAAGTTCGATAAGACAATCCTGCGGTTAAACATTTTTTTTGTAAATTTTAAAATTATTTAAACAAATAATTTCTATCAAATCAAATTGATCGAGTGAGAAAAATATTTAATTGAATGTAATTTGATTTAAACGAACATTTTCTATTTATTTTTTATTTAGAATCTTTAAAGAAATCGATATATGTGTGACCAAAAGTCATTTTCATTCATGCGTAGATACTAGTACAGTGTTAAATATTTGCTTAAGAGCAGCAAACCATAAACAAGAGAAATAGAAAATTTTAAAATGCTAAGAAATAACAAGTGGCAACATCAAAAGGTTGGCTTTAAAGTTTTGGTCCTACGAGCTGAAATATATTTTAAAATTATCGTTTTTTTATTAAAATAAATCGTTATATCTAAAAATCGTTTGTTTTTATTAACAAAATACAATTTATATATCATCTTAAACTAATCAAAAGAAAAAGAGGATATTTTTGGTCCTTCGAACCCAAATAAGGTTTTGAATGAAAAGCAAAGTTGTATGTTAATGTAGAGTTATATCAATGATCTTAATTCAAAAACTTTCAAGTTAAGTTCGTAAATTTTGATACAAATTTATGATAATATTCTTCTTTTCAAGATTATCTCTTAAATATGGTTGCACTTCTTCAGTTTCAAACCCTAAGAAATCGCGTTTCTAAACAACTGCCAGGCACTGTATTGTAAATCATTTTTTTATTATTTATTACGAATACATATTTTGATATGAAACCCAATAAAACAACTTTAATTTATTCGCAGAGTTTCATGTCGTTATAGAAATATTGTCAAATGTATAAAACTCATAACCTAAATCCAAAAAGTAGACAAGGGTGCGGCTTAGTAATGACTTGGCCTTCTTATGGATTGAATGCCATTTTTTTTTTAACTTGTTTTCTGTTCTGTTCTCTTTTTTCATTTTTGTTCTATAGTTTAGTGCTCTTATACATGAAATGTTTAAATGTTTGATACCAAAATGGTTTTATGTTGTTTTTGGCCAGTGGGGCCAGGCTATATCATATATAGTATTGACCATGCATTTCGTGCATGTTTTACCTTTTTTTTTTGTCAGGGAGTAGCTGTGGGAGGAATTAACTTTTTGTTTTTCCTCTTTTGACTTTTGCTTTAAGTTTTTATCAAAAAAAAAAAGTTTTTTTTTTAATAATAATAACACGCATTCATTCTAAATTCTATTATTAAATATTTTAACATTTTATGCGGTTTTTAATATGAAATTCCATTCCTTATCTGTTTTTTAGTTTAGCAAATTTTTTTTTGCCTTAAATATTACAAATAATTTGCTTTATAAAGTATAGTTAGTTGCTAATAATAACTTATGTATAAATAAAACAATTAATTAGTTTTGAACTTTAACCTTAATATAGGTAATTTTCTAAATGTCTATCATTTAAACCTAGTCGTTATTAATCAAATAGATTAAGTTTTATATATTCAAGAGTAAAGTTTTATAAATAGATATTGTACCATTAAAAGTTAGGGGTAAACAGACAAATATCATTATCGAAATTTATCCCCAGGGTATAGAGAGATTCCAAATAATTAGTTGCAAAAAAAATACACAAATCATTTACAAAATTAGGAAATATTTCGGCTATTGTTGAATCTTATATACCCATTATCAAAGTGTATGCTGTATCTTAATGTTAATTACGAAAGGTGGTGCTATTTATAGACTTTATGGAGTTTAATGGAGGGCCTGATTCAGTTATGCACGGGGTACTACCTAATTTCAATATTTTCCAAAAGGAATCAGCTTTTATGTTACAAATATGCTACTAAATTCGGACTTGATAACAACCCTTAGAAAACAGAGATGGTACTTTCCACAAGGTAAGATTTAGATATGAAAGTTTCTAATTGAAAGGTTAAGAAAGGCCTCCACTGTTATGTCAAAGCCTTATTGATCAAACATGGGAACTTAAACCACAACTGATGGGATATTGGTTATACAAAGTCATAGTCAGAACGATTCTGACACATCTGATCTGCTATATCAAAACATTATTGAACTAACATGGGAACTTAAACCATGACTGTTTGGATAAAGGTTATACAAAGCCATAGTCAGAACGATACTGGATTATGGATCTATTGGTAGCCTATAATAACCACACGCAACCAGGCATTATATATTGAGAGGGTAAATACAGTTGTTGTGTTGTGTTTGATAGGGTTACATCGATCCACCGGTACTAAGGCAATGTGTAGGATTCTGGAAATAGAACCACTTCACCTAAAGAATTAGTGACACATGGAATTCTTCGCTTACGGAAGGATTACCAAACACCCCAGATCTGTAAGGATATCAGTCATCTTGCCTATAGACAACTGGGAGAAAATGCACTACAATGATATTGAGGTATATACAGACGACTATAAGAAAGAAAATGGAAGAAGTAGCGGTATCTTTTGTTTAACAGGGTCACATAGATCCGCCGGTACTGATGCAATATCTAGGATTCCGGGAATGGATCCACTTTACCTAAAAAATAAGCCTTTAGAGCACAAATCAGACTCAACCAGAATGGACAGATAAAAATTAGTGATTAAGGGAATTCTTCGTTTACAGAAGGATTACCATGCAGCCCAGAGCTATTGGGATAGCAGTCATCCCGCCTAGAGTATACGCCACAATGGTATTGAGATATATACAGATGTCTGTAAGTAAATGGAACCGGTATCGATATCTTTTGTGAAAAAATACTGTATGAAAGGAAGCCTACAGAACAGTTTATAGCCTGATGAATATATACGATAATGGAGGCACTGGTACCGGACAATTATAACCCTCTGAGGTCTCACTAAGGATCAGCTGTTGGTCTTGTGCATTACACACATAATTTTGTGGTCCTCTCTCAATCTAAATCTTTCCAAAAAGTAATTTTTGTCGAATTATATTTTAATGCCATTAATTTTGAACGATTTATATATAAACCGATTTTAAGCCAGAATTTTTATATGGGATCAATCAAGTTCCGAAAATTTTAGTTCATATAAAACTAGTTTCTGTACGATTTCATTCAAATACTTTTATTTTTAAGTCAGTTATGAGACATAAATTTATTTTCTGATATGGATCACTTATGGGTAATTGAAACAATTATGGACCGATCCCCATTAAATTTACCAGACTAGTTCACATTGTATTTCATCGCTAAAGACAGTTTCGAAAGTGAAAGTCATTTTTTGAAGAGGATTTTATATGTCTGAGGTAAATTTGGGACCGATCCTTACAAAATTTGCTAGAGAAATTTTGGTTTCTATAAAACTTATTTTCTATAATTTCATAACTATACGAGTATTTTGAAGTTAGTTATGAGCGTTAAAGTGATTTTCTGAAGGAATCCTTATATAATGAATGGGGTCAATTATGGACCGATCCTATAAAACTCGTTCATATTGAATTTCATCGCTAGTATGATATTATAGAGCCAGTTGTGAGCATTAAAATAATTTTCTGAAGAGGACTTTTTCTGGGGAGTGGGGTTAAGTATGGACCGATTCTCACAAACTTTGGTAAAGTTATTTTGGTTTCCATTAAACTTGTTTTGTATAATTTCATAACTATATGAGTATTTTTAAGCTAGTTATGAGCTTTAAAGTGATTTTCTGAAAGGGTCCAATGGATAGGGTTAATTATGGACCGATCTTTATAAAATTTGGTAGAGATTTTTGTTGCTATAAAACACGTTTATGCCGAATTCCGTCTATATACTGAAATATTTAAGTCATTAAGAGCGTTAAAGTAATTTTCTGAGGAGGACCCCATTAGGGGTTCAATTATGGACCGATCCTGATAAAATTTAGTAAAGTGATTTTGATTCCCATAACATGGTCTATGGGTATTTTATCTAATTTTATAACTATGAGGATATTTTTAGTCTCATTATGAGCCTTAAATTGATTTTCTAAAAGGGACCTTATATGGGGAATAGAATCAATTATAGACCGTTCTTTGTAAAGTTGACAGTTTGACCTTTCAGATGACATAACAGATTTTATGAATAAAGGTACGTCCTAGCTGTTATAGCGCCTTAAATATGGCCACAAAAGGGGTTTTTCCAAACCTAATGACAAGATATTTGGGAAATCTGATATGATGGACCAATTCTGATGCCTGTTTCAAATACCCAGTTACTCGTTCCATTAGGAAAGTATATTTTGGTCTCTTTTTGTTTCGTCTTGTTAAAAATTGCGACCTGTAGTTCGATTATAACATTAACATAGACGGACAGTCAACTCATAATGGGTATAGAACCTTTATTTCCATGCGTTACATATATCTACACAAACCCATAATACCCTTCCCATTTTAGTGATATAGGATATAACCTTGCAAAATAAGTACTTATATAATAGATTCTAAATCTGTCATTACCTAATTGTTGCTTCGTGATATACATGAAATGTTAATGACATTTCAGAGATTGTTATAAGTTTTAGTTAATTAATAATGCTTGAATCTAAATTGGTACCCAGAACTTGGTATTTATATAACAAATGTTTAAGATCTCATTAGTATTATAATATATTTCTATAATTTTCTTAATGCTTAAAACATTAAAATAAAACTTTTTTTTTTTTGTTTTTAAACAAAATTGTCCAGTTGCATCACAAATTATAGTGAGATCACCACAAGTTGTAGTATAAAATATATATATATTGTACAACAATATAATATTTATTAGTTTTTTTTTTTTTTTTTGAAGACCTCTAACTAACAGTAGTCACTCTGCTCACTGTCACAATCAACATCAAAATTATTTTCAAACCATAAAATTCATTATCATGACAACAAGTACATACTACTAGTAATAGACCCTGTGGTTGTACAATGTTTGTTGTATTCGCACAAGTGCTCACTCGTACTGCTAATAAGTAAGTGGTATAATAATGATTTGAATTTTATTTATTGAAACGCTAAACTGCTAAGTGGCCATCATCAATGACGGGGAAGAAAACAAACAAAAACTAAATAAAACCAAAAACCAAATTGTTGTTGTTATAAATTACAACAATATACAAAAAGTAAATAAAAATATTTTGTTGGTTTATATATAAAAAAACATCGGATGTAGATGTATTCATATATAGTATTTGTTTATTTTATTATCTCACACCGGCATCCAGTTATAAATAAAATAATAATAAAATTAACAGCAAAACGGTCTGGCCGCACACATTAAAAATGGAAATTAAATACAAAATTATTCAGCAAGTCTGTGTAGTATTTGAAAAATCGAAACTGGGTACAAAAAAATGATGTCATTTTTGGGTATTTTTTTCATTTTGCTTTTTTTATATTTCACCTTTTACCATTTTTTTTTTTTTTTTGAATTTTTTTACCAAGAAACTGCGTAAAATATCGATCATTTGTTAGGTTTAAAGGAGAATGTTACAACATTAAGCAAAAACCAAGCCTTCATCATCCCCTTATAAAGACTTTTCTATTTTCTTTTCTTTTTTCGTTTCATTCATGGTTGAGGAATAGGTTTGCAGCAGGCATGGTAAAGTGATATTTTAAAAGAAAGCTAACTCTTATCCAAAAGAGAATAAAGAAATTATTTTCTGTCTATTGACTAGTATACAGACTAGTCTAGGGGTCTATTGACTAGTCTACGGACTAGACTATTGATTAGTCAATGTAATACTCTATTGACTAGTCTATTTACTTGTTTATGGACTTCACTATTGATTAGTCTATGGCCAAGACTATTGACTAGTCAATGAAATAGTCTATTGACTAGTCTAACGACTTGTCCATGGACTAGTCTTTGGATTGGAATATTGACAATTTTATGGATTCGACTATTGACTAGACTATGGACTTGAATATTAACTAGTCAATGGACTATATTATAGACTAGTCCTTGATCTAGTATACACGCTAGTCTTAGACTAGCATATTGACTTGTCTATGAACTAGTCTATTGATTAGTATTATTATTGATTAGTCTATGCTAGTTGACTATACTAGACTATTGACTAGTCTATAAACTAGGCTATTGACTAGTCTATGGACTAGACTATTGACATGCCAATGAAATATTCTATTGACTAGACTATCAACTTGTCTATAGACTGGCCTTTGGGCTAGACTATTAACTAGTCTTTGGATACTATTGCCTAGTCTATGAATTAGTCAATGGACTGCCCTCTTGAAAAGTCAATTGACTATTCTATTGTCTAGACTATGGACTTGACTATCGACTTGTCTATGAACAAGTCTATGAACTAGACTATTGTCTAGTATATTGAATAGTCTATGGACTAGTCTATTGAGTTGAAAGTCAATAATTTATTGACTTTTATATGGAATAGACTATTAAGTAGTCTATGAACTGGACTACTGACTAGTGTATGGACTAGTCAGTGGACATGACTATTGACTTGTCTATGGATTAGCCTACGAATAAGTCTATGGACTAATCTATTTACAAGTCTATGGACTAATCTATTTACAAGTCTACGAACTGGTATATTCACTAGTCTATGGACTAGTCTATTGACTATGTTTATGGATAGTTTATTGACTAGTATATAAACTGGTATATGGACTAGTATATTGGCTAGTCTCTTGGCTAGTCTATGGACTAATCTATGGACCAGTCTATTGACTAGTCTATAGACTAGTCCATTGACTAGTCCACGAACTGGTCTATTACTAGACTATCGACCAGTCTATGGATTAGTCTATTGATAGTATTATAATATTATATAGTATATAAACCGGTCTATGGACTAGTCTAACGACTATACTCTTGACTGGTCTATGGACTAGTACAATTACCAGTCTCTTGACTGATGACTAGTCTATGGACTGGTCTATTGGGTAGTCTATGGACTAGTCCACGAACTGGTCTATTGACTAAACTATCGACCAGTCTATGGATTAGTCTATTGACTAGTATATAAACTGGTTATGTACTAGTCTAACTACTGGCCTATTGGCTAGTCTATGGAGTATATTGACTGGTCTACTGACTAGTCAATAAAACTGGTAAACTTTTTTTAACCTGCGGTCCAGCTTAAGGGCAAACATTTTGGGAAATAGTATATTAAAATTAACTAAATATTCGTATTCGATATGAACATCAGCAAATTATATTTAGGGACCATTCTAATATACATAACGTTCATTGTCAAAAAAAAGTACAATAATACTAAACTTTCCATCCCCGGATTTTGACACATGTGCAAGTATGTAGTTAATGCAAGTATAAAGTTAGATAAATTTGTGGGCAAAATGATTAATGTCTACTACAAGTTGTATTTTTGTTTTTCATTTTCTTTTTACCTCTTTTCTCCTTGATGTGCGTATCATATTGAGAGTTACTGCGTGCAAATTGTATTGCTGCCATTGTGGATTGGATTTCTTGATATTCGTTGGCGGACGTCTGAGACGTCGTCGTAGTACTTTGTTGTTGTTGTGTCTGAGTCGGAGTCAGAGACTTATGCAAAGTACTGGTAGTACTGCTAGAGGCACTTACAGTGCCGCCAGCTTTCGTTGGAGTTATTGCTGATGTTGCTACACTTGCACTTGCCGGTATTACCGAAGAGCCAGTTGGTACAATCACAATACTACTGGCTGTAGCACCTTCGGTGTCGGAATCGTCACTTTGCGTTTCGCGTAATTTATCCGTTTTATAGCCGAGTTCACCAGTACCGTGACCGAGACCGTCGCGACCATAACCCACTATTTCAAGACGTTTTCTTAAAGCTTCATGCTCTGGTGGTGGTGACGTTTCGTTTTCTAGTTTCGTTAGCTTGTGCGTAGCCGTTGTTGTTTTTGTTACCGATTTACCAATCCTAGAGGAGACCGTGGGGGATGTTGGGGACGGGGGCAAGCCAGTAATAGTTTGTTTTGTTACAAATCTATGCGATTCTTCTGGAGACGTAGAACCTTGCGATTGTATCGTTTTCGAAATACTGATATTTTTCACAGAAGTTTCATCGCTTTCCAATGATTCACGTTGCTGACGGGACGTTGTTGTTATTTTCGTGGTAGTCTTGGTAGTGTAGGCAGCTGTAGAGGAGGAGGACGTAGAAGAGGTATTGGTATAGTGTTGTTGCGTTTGCCATGGCATTTGTTCATGTTTGGTTTCCAGGCTTACCGTACGACGTTTAGGGTGGTTGCTAGTTGTGCCAACAATAATGTCAATGTTAGGGGGTGTTTCTAGAGTAACGGTTTCGCCGCCAGCAGTAGTCTTAAAGTGACGTTCACTTGTTACTTTATAATCAGTTACATCGAAGGAATCATCGGTACTATACATATCCATTTGTTCCTGTTCGTTTTCCAATTTTATAAGTATCCTTCGACCTCCAGCGGTCATATCTACCGAACGCGAAGGGGTAGTGGCTCTCATTTCACGCTGAGGAGAAGCACGTGGTGAGAAGTAACCCTCACCATGACGAAAGATTTTCTCCTCATGCTTACGACCATCACTAGTCATAGAGGAGGTGACTATGGTTTTTACTCCATCGGCCGATATAACTTCCCGAACGGTTTTTTCGCCCTCCAAGAATCTAGCCGAGGCCAATTTACCATCCACGGCTGTGGGATTTGGTGAAGTGGAATGTCTTTTTGTGGTGCGTAAAGTAACATTGAAAGGTGATGCTTGTTGTAATTCCTCTGGAGTGGCAGGATTTCTGCGATAACGCTGAGTTGTGCGTAATGTTACATTAAACGGACTTTTGGGGGAATGTTCTTCTAATTCAATGCGTCCTGTTACCGCTCCCGGTGAAATTTTACTGGTGGTCTTGAGGGTAACATTAAAAGGACTAGCAGTGTGTTCTTCATGTATTTCCACTTTACGGGCAGGCGATAGAGGTGTGGCCCTTAATTGGATCTGCTGAAAAGCCAATTTGGCAGCCTCAGCTTCAGCCAGACCACGTTTACGTTCTTCCCGTAAACGTTTTTCAATCTCATAAACATCTATATCAAAAGGATTATCCGAATCAATATTTATATCAATATCCGTGGCATCAGTAGAGCTGCGTATGCTCTCCTGGCTCATATGTTCCGCTGATCTTTTTATACCACCCATCTCACCCGAGTGCCAGGCCTTTTCATAAATGGCCACTTTTTGCTTTAAACGTAAAGGTGTGGTAGGTGTCTTAGGTCTTCCCAGGGTATCAAAACCTTCTTCCATCAAATACTCATGGGAACTGGAAGTAGTTGTCCTAATAGTTTTCGTTATGGTGCGGGATATAGTAGACGATGTCTCTTGCATCGAGTCATCATACACAAATCCTGTATTGCTTGCTTCTTCAATGGTCTCAAAATCCTGCTGCATTTGGCCTTGGCTAACATATGGTTGAGTATCATCTGCAGTCGATGACGTTTCAACAGCTGTTTGCCCTAAACGACGTTTGCGCACTGCCGGTATGGGTCGCTTGGCCTCACCCACCCCCATTATTGGTGGTGGCGGGTCTTCTTCATGTCTCTCATCTGTTGTCTTATCCATGGTCGTCTAGCATTTACTCCACGTTTTATTCACACTCAATCAATACACTGGCTCATACACTACACATCCAAACAACATGCCTCCACTCTAGAGAAAAGTAATCGGAACAAAAATTGATTTTTCCTCTAGGATGTATCGTATCGTATACACTTTAAGCTACGAATGCCGGCAAAAGTACACACACGAACCGCTAGTACTATTAATTTCGGTAGTACACTTTTTTTCTAATTGGAACAGATATTTTTATTAAATCTTTAACTTTATTAAACCACTTTAACTATTTGCTTTTTACACAATTCCTTTTTTCTCTAATTAGGTACTTTTTTTAGGATTTCTATTACTTTTTTTCTATTATCCATAAAATGCAAGTGTAGTCTTTATATTTTAATAACCCAATTTTAAACTGGTTTTTTTCACTTCAACTACTTTATTTTTCACTCCTTTTTTAAGGCCTCATTAGGGCAATTTTTTTAAATTTTGTTATTTTATAACAAATGCTAATGCTTTTCAAATACAATTAATAAAAATCATCTTTTACACATTATGTATTTTTTTGCTTTTTCTCATCTCTTTTCAAAACAACGTTCTAACTCGTTGGTTGAATATATATTTTTTATAGTTTCAATTTATTTTTTTTTTCCAATCCGTTGCGGCTGAAAGCCGTTTCGTTACTGAATCAATTTTGAGTCGAACTTATTGTACATACCTTGAGTGCGCAGTTATTTTTCAATAGACAAAAACAAAACAAATACAGTTTTTGTTTGTGTTAAAAATGCTATAGTAAAGTAGTAGAGATAGTAGTAGTGACAAAACAGGGTGTGAGAGTAAATTGCGTAGCTTGAGAGTAAACGTATTTTGGTGGTAGCGGTGCTAAGTTAACTCTTTATTACGCTCTATCAGGTATGGAAATTGAAGTGGTTTAGTACTTTTTGTTATAAAAAAAATACTTCGGTACCCTAAGACACTTTTGGATATTTTTTTCCACTATAGTCTAGTCTATAGTCTAGTTTATAGTCTAGTCTATAGTCTAGTCTATAGTCTAGTCTATAGTCTAGTCTATAGTCTAGTCTATAGTCTAGTCTATAGTCTAGTCAATAGTCTAGTCTGTAGTCTAGTCTATAGTCTAGTCTGTAGTCTAGTCTATAGTCTAGTCTATACCCTAGTCTAAAGTTTAGTCTAGTCTATAGTCTAGTCTATATTCTAGTCTATAGTCTAGTCTATAGTCTAGTCTATAGTCTAGTCTATAGTCTAGTCTATAGTCTAGTCTATAGTCTAGTCTATAGTCTAGTATATAGTCTAGTCTATAGTCTAGTATATAGTCTAGTCTATAGTCTAGTCTATAGTCTAGTCTATAGTCTAGTCTATAGTCTAGTCTATAGTCTAGTCTATAGTCTAGTCTATAGTCTAGTCTATAGTCTAGTCTATAGTCTAGTCTATAGTCTAGTCTATAGTCTAGTCTATAGTCTAGTCTATAGTCTAGTCTATAGTCTAGTCTATAGTCTAGTCTATAGTCTAGTCTATAGTCTAGTCTATAGTCTAGTCTATAGTCTAGTCTATAGTCTAGTCTATAGTCTAGTCTATAGTCTAGTCTATAGTCTAGTCTATAGTCTAGTCTATAGTCTAGTCTATAGTCTAGTCTATAGTCTAGTCTATAGTCTAGTCTATAGTCTAGTCTATAGTCTAGTCTATAGTCTAGTCTATAGTCTAGTCTATAGTCTAGTCTATAGTCTAGTCTATAGTCTAGTCTATAGTCTAGTCTATAGTCTAGTCTATAGTCTAGTCTATAGTCTAGTCTATAGTCTAGTCTATAGTCTAGTCTATAGTCTAGTCTATAGTCTAGTCTATAGTCTAGTCTATAGTCTAGTCTATAGTCTATAGTCTATAGTCTAGTCTATAGTCTAGTCTATAGTCTAGTCTATAGTCTAGTCTATAGTCTAGTCTATAGTCTAGTCTATAGTCTAGTCTATAGTCTAGTCTATAGTCTAGTCTATAGTCTAGTCTATAGTCTAGTCTATAGTCTAGTCTATAGTCTAGTCTATAGTCTAGTCTATAGTCTAGTCTATAGTCTAGTCTATAGTCTAGTCTATAGTCTAGTCTATAGTCTAGTCTATAGTCTAGTCTATAGTCTAGTCTATAGTCTAGTCTATAGTCTAGTCTATAGTCTAGTCTATAGTCTAGTCTATAGTCTAGTCTATAGTCTAGTCTATAGTCTAGTCTATAGTCTAGTCTATAGTCTAGTCTATAGTCTAGTCTATAGTCTAGTCTATAGTCTAGTCTATAGTCTAGTCTATAGTCTAGTCTATAGTCTAGTCTATAGTCTAGTCTATAGTCTAGTCTATAGTCTAGTCTATAGTCTAGTCTATAGTCTAGTCTATAGTCTAGTCTATAGTCTAGTCTATAGTCTAGTCTATAGTCTAGTCTATAGTCTAGTCTATAGTCTAGTCTATAGTCTAGTCTATAGTCTAGTCTATAGTCTAGTCTATAGTCTAGTCTATAGTCTAGTCTATAGTCTAGTCTATAGTCTAGTCTATAGTCTAGTCTATAGTCTAGTCTATAGTCTAGTCTATAGTCTAGTCTATAGTCTAGTCTATAGTCTAGTCTATAGTCTAGTCTATAGTCTAGTCTATAGTCTAGTCTATAGTCTAGTCTATAGTCTAGTATATAGTCTAGTATGTAGTCTAGTCTATAGTCTAGTCTATAGTCTAGTCTATAGTCTAGTCTATAGTCTAGTCTATAGTCTAGTCTATAGTCTAGTCTATAGCCTAGTCTATAGTCTAGTCTATAGTCTAGTCTATAGTCTAGTCTATAGTCTAGTCTATAGTCTAGTATATAGTCTAGTATGTAGTCTAGTCTATAGTCTAGTATGTAGTCTGGTCTGTAGTCTAGTCTATAGTTTAGTCTATAGTCTAGTCTATAGTCTATTCTATAGTCTAGTCTATAGTCTATTCTATAGTCTAGTCTATAGTCTAGTCTATAGTCTAGTCTATAGTCTAGTCTATAGTCTAGCCTATAGTCTAGTCTATAGTCTAGTCTATAGTCTAGTCTATAGTCTATTCTATAGTCTAGTCTATAGTCTAGTCTATTGTCTAATCTATAGTCTAGTCTATAGTCTAGTCTATAGTCTAGTCTATAGTCCAGTCTACAGCCTAATCTATAGTCTAGTTTATTGTCTAGTCTAAAGTCTTGTCTATAGTCTAGCCTATAGTCAAGTCTATAATCTAGTCGTTAGTCTAGTCTACGGTACAGTTTTTGTCTAGTCTATAGTCTACCATGTAGTATAGTCAATAATCCAGCTGAAAAATGCTTTAGTACTTTCAAATCTAAAAAGTGCTTATTTTTGTTATAATTTAGAACTATGTATTTTATTTATAAATTTCAGTTTCCCATGCCTGGTGTTAACGGTATAAAGTTAACTCTTTATTACTTTCTAGTTTTAAGCGTTTTTAAAAACACTAAATACAGAAATTTCAGTTTTGCTGAAAATAGATGTCCTGTACTTATATAATAGTGGATCAATAGATTTCATAACATATCCCTGGTAATCTTTTATGGAATCAGTTCTAATTTAAGAGTTCACAAGTAATCTGGAATTTAATCAGTTTGTAACATTTCACTCAAAGAGTTAATGATTATCTCTATTGCTGTTTTAAATTGTTTAATTAAAAAATCATTAAACAGTTTAACAATAAACTAACTTTAATAGTTTATGTAGAGAATTTATCACAAGTTTTGATTTCATTAGAATGTTGGTGTATTTTATTGGTTGTAAATAGTTGACAACACTTTTAACAACCGGTCTAATTTGAGAGAGCTTTATCTCGCGGTGCTGCCACTAAGTTTTTTATTGTTTTTTATTTTAACATTCCAGCAATAAAATGCTCAGAATGTAAATACATATGTACATAATGTATGTACACAAGTATGTGATGTTTTATGTTATGAATGAAAAAACATCACGAAAAAGTACGTACCCCAACTAGTGATAATAGTACTTTTTTTTAGATTGGTACGTGAAAAACACAAGTTATAAGACTATCAAATTGTAGATACAATTGATAATGGATGATTACAACAAATATTCAATGAAGTGAAGAAGAAAAATGAGTTAAAACTTTATAAAATCTTATCGTTAATTTGTATTTCACACTAAAGATAAAGACACCTTTCTATGGAAAAGGTGTTAATTTTAAAATTATATCTTAATTAAATAATAAAACAATGATTATTTGTGTAAATATAGAGAATTTATAGAAATATTTCATGAAGTCGAGGCTTCTTAAGAAAAGATCTAAAATGGATTGAATTTTCAGCATATTGAGGTTAGGATCAATTCTTCAAAAACATGTGTATTTTAGTGCAAATCTTAGGTGCTGCAGGGTATAACATTACTCCAAATCCTAAATTTTTTGACAACGCTGCTTTGCATGAACTCATGCTTACAGTCAAATTTGAAACCCCTGAACACCATGTTTTGCAAACATTGATTGATGACATGCTATTGCAAAGGCTTTTAAACATGACGTCATTAGGTATAGTGTTAAAAAATATTTAAAATAACAATAAACTTGAAAATATCTAAACTTGATTTGGTGCATTCACATATGTAACATGTATGTCTGTAAATATTTATATACAGAAACATAGATAGATACATTTACAAGCTAAAGTTGTTGGCCTCTAACAACAACAAACAAACAAATAAATAATACACAGGTAAGTGTAACATGAATACCTTCAATTACATATCAAATTTATGTTGCAACAAAACTTATTATTGATATTAAATTTAAATATGTAGAGATATGTTTTTTACAACAAGTCACGCATGAAAATTTGTAACAGGATTATAAACATTTGATATTTGATAACTCAAGCGTTAATTGGTTAACCAATGAAATTTTATAAATGTTACTTAGGGCTTTTTGCTGTGTTAATCGCAGTTTGCCCAAAAATTTATCTTTTTGTCAAATATATTTATCAATTTGCTAGCTTTTTTGATGATATGATATTGTATCTTGTGCACTTTGCAAATTTTATATTGCTTAACTGTTTTCTTATCAGTACCGGCATGAATTTTTTTATACGTTTTACTAGCCATTTATTATCTTATCGTCTTGCTTTAATCATTTTGTCAGCTATTTGTTTCTTTTTTTTTCGTTTGGCTTTGTTTTGGCTAGTAAAAGTGCAAGTGTTTATTTGTTGCCAATCTTACGAAGAAATACACGATACAATGCGTGTGATTGCCAAACCTATAGTCTAGTATATAGGCTGATCAGTCTAGTTTATAGTCTCGTCTATAGCCCAGTCTTTAGTATAGTCTATAGTCCAGTCTATAATCTAGTCTATAATCCAGTCTATAGTCTAGTCTTTAATCTAGTCTATAGTCTAGTCATTGCCTAGTATATAGTTTAATCTATAGTCCAGTTTATAGTCTAGTCTATAGTCTGATCTATAGTGTGGTCAATAGTCTATAGCCTTGTCTTTGGTCTATAACCTATTATACAGTCAGGTCTATATTCTACTTTATAGTCTAGTTTATAGTCTAGTCTATAGTCTAGTCTATAGACTAGTCTACAGCCTAGTCTATAGTCTAGTCTATAGTCTAGTCTATAGTCTAGTCTATAGTCTAGTCTATAGTCTAGTCTATAGTCTAGTCCATAGTCTAGTCTATAGTCTAGTCTATAGTCTAGTCTATAGTCTACTCTATAGTCTAGTCTATAGTCTAGTCTATAGTCTAGTCTATAGTCTAGTCTATAGTCTAGTCTACAGCCTAGTCTATATTCTACTCTATAGTTTAGTCTATAGTTTAGTCTATAGTCTAGTCTATAGTCCAGTCTATAGTATAGTCTAAGGTCTAGTCTATAGTCTAGTCTATAGTCTAGTCTATAGTAGAGTCTATAGTCTAGTCTATAGTCTAGTCTATAGTCTAGTCTATAGTCTAGTCTATAGTCTAGTCTACAGTCTAGTCTGTAGTCTAGTCTATAGTCTAGTCTATAGTCTAGTCTATAGTCTAGTCTATAGTCTAGTCTATAGTCTAGTATATAGTCTAGTCTATAGTCTAGTCTATAGTCTAGTATATAGTCTAGTCTATAGTCTAGTTATAGTCTAGTTATAGTTTAGTCTATAGTCTCGTCTATAGTCAGGTCTATAATCTAGTCTATAGTCTAGTCTACAGTCTAGTCTATAGTCTAGTCTACAGTCTAGTCTTTAGTATAGTCTACAGTCTAGTCTATAGTCTAGTCTACAGTCTAGTCTATAGTATAGTCTACAGTCTAGTCTATAGTATAGTCTAGTCAATAGTCTAGTCTATAGTCTAGTCTATAGTCTAGTCTATAGTCTAGTCTATAGTCTATAGTCTAGTCTATGGTCTAGTCTATAGTCTATTCTATAGTCTAGTCTATAGTGTAGTCTATAGTCTTACCTATAGACTAGTCTATAGACTAGTCTATAGTCTAGTCTATAGTCTAGTCTATAGTCTAGTCTATAGTCTAGTCTATAGTCTAGTCTATAGTCTAGTCTATAGTCTAGTCTATAGTCTAGTCTATAGTCTAGTCTATAGTCTAGTCTATAGTCTAGTCTATAGTCTAGTCTAAAGTCTAGTCTATAGTCTAGTCTATAGTCTAGTCTATAGTCTAGTCTATAGTCTAGTCTATAGTCTAGTCTATAGTCTAGTCTATAGTCTAGTCTATAGTCTAGTCTATAGTCTAGTATATAGTCTAGTCTATAGTCTAGTATATAGTCTAGTCTATAGTCTAGTCTATAGTCTAGTAGTCTAGTCTATAGTCTAGTCTATAGTCTAGGTCTATAAGTCTAGTCTATAGTTCTAGTCTATAGTCTCGTCTATAGTCATGTCTATAAGTCTAGTCTATAGTCTAGTCTACAGTCTAGTCTATAGTCTAGTCTACAGTCTAGTCTATTAGTATAGTCTACAGTCTAGTCTATAGTCTAGTCTACAGTCGTCTAGTCTATAGTATAGTCTATAGCTAGTCTATAGTCTGTATAGTATAGTCTAGTCTATAGTCTAGTCTATAGTCTAGTCTATAGTCTAGTCTATAGTGCTAGTCTATAGTCTACTATAGATCTAGTCTATAGTACTAGTCTATAGTCTAGTCTATAGTCTAGTCTATAGTGTAGTTCTATAGTCTTAGTCTATAGATCTAGTCTATAGATCTAGTCTATAGTCTAGTCTATAGTCTAGTCTATAGTCTAGTCTATAGTCTAGTCTATAGTCTAGTCTATAGTCTAGTCTATAGTCTAGTCTATAGTCTAGTCTATAGTCTAGTCTATAGTCTAGTCTATAGTCTAGTCTATAGTCTAGTCTATAGTCTAGTCTATAGTCTAGTCTATAGTCTAGTCTATAGTCTAGTCTATAGTCTAGTCTATAGTCTAGTCTATAGTCTAGTCTATAGTCTAGTCTATAGTCTAGTCTATAGTCTAGTCTATAGTCTAGTCTATAGTCTAGTCTATAGTCTAGTCTATAGTCTAGTCTATAGTCTAGTCTATAGTCTAGTCTATAGTCTAGTCTATAGTCTAGTCTATAGTCTAGTCTATAGTCTAGTCTATAGTCTAGTCTATAGTCTAGTCTATAGTCTAGTCTATAGTCTAGTCTATAGTCTAGTCTATAGTCTAGTCTATAGTCTAGTCTATAGTCTAGTCTATAGTCTAGTCTATAGTCTAGTCTATAGTCTAGTCTATAGTCTAGTCTATAGTCTAGTCTATAGTCTAGTCTATAGTCTAGTCTATAGTCTAGTCTATAGTCTAGTCTATAGTCTAGTCTATAGTCTAGTCTATAGTCTAGTCTATAGTCTAGTCTATAGTCTAGTCTATAGTCTAGTCTATAGTCTAGTCTATAGTCTAGTCTATAGTCTAGTCTATAGTCTAGTCTATAGTCTAGTCTATAGTCTAGTCTATAGTCTAGTCTATAGTCTAGTCTATAGTCTAGTCTATAGTCTAGTCTATAGTCTAGTCTATAGTCTAGTCTATAGTCTAGTCTATAGTCTAGTCTATAGTCCTAGTCTATAGTCTAGTCTATAGTCTAGTCTATAGTCTAGTCTATAGTCTAGTCTATAGTCTAGTCTATAGTTTAGTCTATAGTCTAGTCTATAGTCTAGTCTATAGTCTAGTCTATAGTCTAGTCTATAGTCTAGTCTATAGTCTAGTCTATAGTCTAGTCTATAGTCTAGTCTATAGTCTAGTCTATAGTCTAGTCTATAGTCTAGTCTATAGTCTAGTCTATAGTCTAGTCTATAGTCTAGCCTATAGTCTAGTCTATAGTCTAGTCTATAGTCTAGTCTTTTGTCTAGTCTACAGTCTAGTCTATAGTCTAGTCTATAGTCTAGTCTATAGTCTAGTCTATAGTCTAGTCTATAGTCTAGTCTATAGTCTAGTCTATAGTCTAGTCTATAGTCTAGTCTATAGTCTAGTCTATAGTCTAGTCTATAGTCTAGTCTATAGTCTAGTCTATAGTCTAGTCTATAGTCTAGTCTATAGTCTAGTCTATAGTCTAGTCTATAGTCTAGTCTATAGTCTAGTCTATAGTCTAGTCTATAGTCTAGTCTATAGTCTAGTCTATAGTCTAGTCTATAGTCTAGTCTATAGTCTAGTCTATAGTCTAGTCTATAGTCTAGTCTATAGTCTAGTCTATAGTCTATAGTCTAGTCTATAGTCTAGTCTATAGTCTAGTCTATAGTCTAGTCTATAGTCTAGTCTATAGTCTAGTCTATAGTCTAGTCTATAGTCTAGTCTATAGTCTAGTCTATAGTCTAGTCTATAGTCTAGTCTATAGTCAAGTCTATAGTCTAGTCTATAGTCTAGTCTATAGTCTAGTCAATAGTCTAGTCTATAGTCTAGTCTATGGTCTAGTCTATAGTCTAGTCTATAGTCTAGTCTATAGTCTAGTCTATAGTCTAGTCTATAGTCTACTCTATAGTCTACTCTATAGTCTATTCTATAGTCTAGTCTATAGTAAGGTCTATAGTCAAGTCTATAGTCTATAGTCTAGTCTATAGTCTAGTCTATAGTCAAGTCTATAGTCTAGTCTATAGTCTAGTCTATAGTCTAGTCTATAGTCTAGTCTATAGTCTAGTCTATAGTCTAGTCTATAGTCTAGTCTATAGCCTAGTCTATAGTCTTCTCTATAGTCTATTCTACAATCTAATCTATTCTAGTCTAGCCTATAGTTTAGTCTATAGGCTAGTTTAATCTAAAGTCTTATGCAAATTCGATCCAGATAAAATTAAATAATTTAACTTTTCGTGATGATCTTCGTCTGCGACGAAAAAATTTAATGCAAAAGTTATAAAAATTGCACTTAAGAAAATCGGCTGATAAAATTTTACGCTACATTAACTACAATCCGATTAAACTTTACAATTATACCCATTTAGCAAAACTTTTAGATTAATAATTTCTTTATCTAATGATTAATGAGGTGATCTTAACGTTCAAATCCTATAGAAATCAGCTTTAAAAATAAATTCAATTAAAATAAAAAATGACATAATCTGTCATTTATTTAATTTTTTTATATAAACAAAAAAAAGAAAAACAAATGCGTTTGGCATAATAATGGAATAAATATGTTTGTTGTTTGTACAACAGACACAAATACGAAAAAAAGTATTTCATAAGTTATTTGTTTAAACTAGATAACGAAAAGAAATAATAATAAAATAAAACTAAAAAATATATATTTGCAATTATATTTTTTCAATTCAAACCATGTAAACACCTTGTTGTTGCTGTTGTTTACTAACTGAAACAAAAAATTAACTACATTTTTAATTAAAAATTTTGAATTTAATTTAAAAATTTAATTGTTTAACAAGAACATTATTCAAAAGACATTTATTTTTCAATCTCGATACAATTGACGATGATTAATGGCACAAGCTGTTTTCGCTTGCTGGCTGGAAAAACAAAACAAAAAACTAATTTTCAATTTGTCGGTGTTTTTGTTTTTAATCATTTTCATTATTTTTATTCGATAAAACAAAACAAACTATTTTTCTTTTTCAACATTTTCCAACTGTTTGTTAAAGCTGAAATAAACTATTGAATGAATAAAGTCTTATATAATGGCAAAAAGATCACATCATTCAGACAAGGCGAATCTAATAATAATAATAGACGACGACTACAATTTTAGTTGAACTTTATCGACATTTAAAAAAAACTGAAATCATTTTATTTAAATTTATGTAATTTTTTTCGCAAATTCAATTTATTGTATTTTAACTACATAAAAAGGTTGCATTCAACATCGATCTGTACTAGTAGAACGCAACAAATTAATATGTATTTGTATTGTTAGTTGTGCAACGTTTAGGAACAAACAAAAAAAATAAACAAATGACATCATTGAGAGTAATTTTATTAAACCGAAAATATATTTTAACAAAGTATTTGAAGGAAAGAAAAACTATTTTATTAAATAAAAGTTGACTGACTGACAATGGCAATTGTTAGTTTTTTTATGCGCCAAGTTTTACAAGTTTATATTAGAACTATGTGTATTTATACAGCTCTGAAAATAGAGGTATTTAATTGCAAAAACTATAGACTAGACTATAAACTAGACTATATACTAGACTATAGACTAGACTATAGACTAGACTATAGACTAGACTATAGACTAGACTATAGACTAGACTATAGACTAGACTATAGACTAGACTATAGACTAGACTATAGACTAGACTATAGACTAGACTATAGACTAGACTATAGACTAGACTATAGACTAGACTATAGACTACTATAGAATAGACTATAGACTAGACTATAGACTAGACTATAGATAGACTAGACTACTAGACTAGACTATAGACTAGACTATAAACAAGACTATAGACTAGACTATAGACTAGACTATAGACTAGACTATAGACTAGACTATAGAATAGACTATAGACTAGACTATAGACTAGACTATAGACTAGACTATAGACTAGACTATAGACTAGACTAAAGACTAGACTATAGACTAGTCTATAGTCTAGACTATAGACTAGACTATAGACTAGACTATAGACTATAGACTAGACTATAGACTAGACTATAGACTAGACTATAGACTAGACTATAGACTAGACTATAGACTAGACTATAGACTAGACTATAGACTAGACTATAGACTAGACTATAGACTAGACTATAGACTAGACTATAGACTAGACTATAGACAAGACTATAGACTAGACTATAGACTAGACTATAGACTAGATTATAGACAAGACTATAGACAAGACTATAGACTAGACTATAGACTAGACTATAGACTAGACTATAGACTAGACTATAGACTAGACTATAGACTAGACTATAGACTAGACAATAGACTAACTAGACTAGACTATAGACTAGGACTATAGACTATAGACTATAGACTATAGACTAGACTATAGACTAGACTATAGACTATAGACTAGACTATAGACTAGACTATAGACTAGACTATAGACTAGACTATAGACTAGACTATAGACTAGATTATAGACTAGACTATAGACTAGATTATAGACTAGACTATAGACTAGACTATAGACTAGACTATAGACTAGACTATAGACTAGACTATAGACTAGACTATAGACTAGACTATAGACTAGACTATAGACTAGACTATAGACTAGACTATAGACTCGACTATAGACTAGACTATAGACTAGAACTATAGACTAGACTATAGACTAGACTATAGACTAGACTATAGACTAGACTATAGACTAGACTATAGACTAGACTATAGACTAGACTAGACTAGACTATAGACTAGACTATAGACTAGACTATAGACTAGACTATAGACTAGACTATAGACTAGACTATAGACTAGACTATAGACTAGACTATAGACTAGACTATAGACTAGACTATAGACTAGACTATAGACTAGACTATAGACTAGACTATAGACTAGACTATAGACTATAGACTAGACTATAGACTAGACTATAGACTAGACTATAGACTAGACTATAGACTATAGACTAGACTATAGACTAGACTATAGACTAGACTATAGACTAGACTATAGACTAGACTATAGACTAGACTATAGACTAGACTATAGACTAGACTATAGACTAGACTATAGACTAGACTATAGACTAGACTATAGACTAGACTATAGACTAGACTATAGACTAGACTATAGACTAGACTATAGACTAGACTATAGACTAGACTATAGACTAGACTATAGACTAGATATAGACTAGACTATAGACTAGACTATAGACTAGACTATAGACTAGACTATAGACTAGACTATAGACTAGACTATAGACTAGACTATAGACTAGACTATAGACTAGATTATAGACTAGACTATAGACTAGACTATAGACTAGACTATAGACTAGACTATAAACTAGACTATAGACTAGACTATAGACTAGACTATAGATTAGACTATAGACTAGACTATAGACTAGACTATAGACTAGACTATAAACAAGACTATAGACTAGACTATAGACTAGACTATAGACTAGACTATAGAATAGACTATAGACTAGACTATAGAATAGACTATAGACTAGACTATAGACTAGACTATAGACTAGACTATAGACTAGACTATAGACTAGACTAAAGACTAGACTATAGACTAGTCTATAGTCTAGACTATAGACTAGACTATAGACTAGTCTATAGAATAGTCTATAGACTAGACTATAGACTAGACTATAGACTAGACTATAGACTAGACTATAGACTAGACTATAGACTAGACTATAGACTAGACTATAGACTAGACTAGACTAGACTAGACTATAGACTAGACTATAGACTAGACTATAGACTAGACTATAGACTAGACTAAAGACTATAGACTAGACTATAGACTAGACTATAGACTAGATTATAGACAAGAATATAGACAAGACTATAGACAAGACTATAGACTAGACTATAAACTAGACTATAGACTAGACTATAGACTAGACTATAGACTAGACTATAGACTAGACTATAGACTAGACTATAGACTAGACTATAGACTAGACAATAGACTAGACTATAGACTAGACTATAGACTAGACTATAGACAAGACTATAGACTAGACTATAGACTAGACTATAGACTATAGACTAGACTATAGACTAGACTATAGACTAGACTATAGACTAGACTATAGACTAGACTATAGACTAGACTAGAAGACTATAGACTAGACTATAGACTAGACTATAGACTAGACTATAGACTAGACTATAGACTAGACTATAGACTAGACTATAGACTAGACTATAGACTAGACTATAGACTAGACTATAGACTAGACTATAGACTAGACTATAGACTAGACTATAGACTAGACTATAGACTAGACTATAGACTAGACTATACTATAGACTAGACTATAGACTAGACTATAGACTAGACTATAGACTAGACTATAGACTAGACTATAGACTAGACTATAGACTAGACTATAGACTAGACTATAGACTAGACTATAGACTAGACTATAGACTAGACTATAGACTAGACTATAGACTAGACTATAGACTAGACTATAGACTAGACTATAGACTAGACTATAGACTAGACTATAGACTAGACTATAGACTAGACTATAGACTAGACTATAGACTAGACTATAGACTAGACTATAGACTAGACTATAGACTAGACTATAGACTAGACTATAGACTAGACCAACGGTTCCCAAAAGGGGGTCCGCGGACCCCTAGTGGTCCGTAGCAAAATCCTAGGGGGTCCGCGAAGACGAACGAAAAAATCATGAATAAAAAATATTCTCTATATGTTACAAAATATTAAAAATATCTCCAAATTTTTCATAAATACTAAAATACACAATTTTTATTCAATAATCCCAGATTTGTTGGTGACTCTTTGAATTTTATTGTTTCGGTCGTTTATCAGTTTCATCCTGAAATTATTGTTTCACTTTTATAAAGTAAAGTATTACGTGATTTGTAATTTTTATAAATATATATGTATCGAAATAAATGTTTTTATAGCAGACGGATAATGATTTGCCTTAGAATTAAATACTGATACTGGTATCCCGGAATATGAAGTTAGGTCACATTTCATAATTTTTTTTTTAAATTGTGAGCAAAAGTGTTAATCTAGTTAATTTTAAATATAAATATTCTATTCCAACGTGATACACAGATTTTAACTTCATTTTGTTGTCCAATATTATTAAATCAACATCAGAAAATTCATAGCGTTTTGCGTAAATAGTCAAAACCACGCAGTAAAATAATTCGTAGGTATTTTAAAATTCAAATTTAAGATCCAAATTCACAGTACATTCGCAAAGAGTTCAGGTCATATTTTATGTGGGTAACGCATTCCGCAACAACATCGAAGAAGTCTAACTTTCACATATTTTCCCGAAAACTTAGCTTACATACTCAGCTCACTCCTATGCAATCGCAAAAAAATTTAGAAACATGACTCTTTAAGCACACGTCGACAATACTTGTTAAAGAAACCTTTTCTCTACCTTGACGAGAAATTAACATGAAAGCTCTCACGATCATAAAATTAAACATCATGTTAGAAGTCATTCTATATTTAAAACCATGAAATTGAAAACATCTCCGAAATACTAAATGTTCTCAATGTACGGGAATATTTTATAGGGTTTATGGACCAGGACTAAGACAATTTTCGGACGAACAATTACACAGTGATACAGCAAAAAAATGCAAGGGTTCTCATATACCAATTCTATTTCGTTATAGTCCATAGAGTAGGAATTTATTTTTTAATTTTTCCCGATCACTTCGTTTAGTTCCTTTTTAAGAGCAAAAGTTGTGAAAAAGAGCTATTTTTGAAGTTTTAACTTAAAAAAAATATATGTTTGGTAGTTTGCAACCGATTTTCAAATTGGATATTTTGTTTTAAAGATACAAGTGTTGTCTTTCAACCCAAAAAAATAAATCCAAAATTTATGATTAATGTCTTGGTTACGGCCATTTAAGTAAAAAAAAACTCACACTTTTTTCACAATTTTTATACCCACCATCAAAAAAGATGGGGGGTATATTGATTTTGTCATTCCGTTTGTAACACATCGAAATATTGGCCATAGACCCATAAAAGTATATATATTCCGGGTCCTTATTAAATTCTAAGACGATCTAGCCATGTCCGTCCGTCCGTCCATCTGTCTGTTGAAATCACGATAGGGACCACACGAGAGGAGCTAGACAGTTGAAATTTTGCATAAATATTCCCTATTGCTAAAGTTTGTTTGGTATTAAAAATAGGCAATATCGGTCCAATTTTTCGGATAGCCCCCATACAAGTGGACCTCCAAAAAACAGCTTTAACGGACATAACTGCTTCAGAAGTACGAGTATAGGGATGAAATTCGACATAAATAAGTTTCATATGAGCCAAAATCTTTCTACCAAATTTTTTGAGGATCGGCCCATAAGTGACCCTACCCCTAATATATGGTCCCCTTCAGAAAATTACTTTAACACTCATTACTGGCCTAAAAATTCGAGTATAGCGATGAAATTCGGTATAAGTAAGTTTCTTACGAAACAAAACCTTTTAACCAATTTTTTTTAGGATCGGCCCATAAATGACCCTACCCCCATATACGGTCCCCTTCTGAAAATGACTCTAACACTCATTACTGGTCCCAAAATGCAAGTATAGCAATGAAATTCTACATAAATAAGTTTCATGTGAGCCAAAATCTTTCTACCAAATTTTTTGAGGATCGGTCCATAATTGACCCTACCCTCATATAAGGTCCCCTTCAGAAAATGACTTTAACACTCATTACTGGTCCAAAAATGTGAGTATAGCGATGAAATTCGGTATAAGTAAGTTTCTTACGAACCAAAATCGCTCTACGATTTTGTTTTAAGATCGTCCCATAAATGACCCTATCCTCCATCTGAAAATGACTTTAACGCTCATTACTGGCTAAAAATTACGAATATAGCAATAACATTTTACACAATTAAGTTCCTCGCGAGCCAAAATATTTTTAATAACTTTTATGTGGATAGGTCCATAATTGGCCCTACTCCCCCTATTGGGTCCACTTCAGGAAATAGCTTCAACGCTCATTACTGTCTTAAAAATATGAGTAAAGCGATGAAGTGCTACACACTTAAGTTTCTTACGAGCCAAAACCTCTGTACCAATTTTTTTTTTGGATCGGCCAAAAAATGACCCTTCCCGCATATAAGGACCCCTCTCTCTGCAAATAACTATAATGCTTATTACTGGCTTAAAAATATGACTGTAGTGACTAAAATTGATGCACATAAGTTTAATGCGTGCCAAAATTTCTCCACAACATTTAGGGAGGATCGGCTCTACGTTGGCCTTGAAGCAGTAACTTTAGCTTTTATTACATTTGAAAAAAGGCACATTAAGTTGGGTTTCCAATGATGGTCAATTTATGATAATCGATGAAAAAGGTTATGAGTTGTGCTAAGTTTTATAAAAATATAGCATATTTCTTCCATACAAAAACGTTCATGTTTCTGGTTTTCTTTGTAACAAGTTTAAAAAATGTTTATAAACATTTTTATACAAAAATTAATTTGTATGGAGAAAACCAAAAATTCGAGAAACATTCTATTAGAAAAATTGGCATAAATCATCCAGTTTTTCATAGATTTTTATGAAATAACAAGTTTTAGAAACCTTCCTTTATGTGATTCTTCAGGAAAGTAATAAAAGATGAACTCACTGCCTCATGGTCAAAGTAGAGCATGATGAAAATGAAAATTTTTTAAAAAAGTGTGAGTTTTTTTACTTAAACGACCGTAACCAGACATTTGACCATAAATTTTGGATTTCTTTTTTTGGATTAAAAGACACTTGTATCATTAAAAAAAATATCGGATTTGAAAATCGGATGAAAACTACTAAACTTATGATTTTTCAAATTTAAAACTTCAAAAATGGCTCTTTTTCGCATCTTTTGCTCTTAAAAAGTAAGTTAACGAAGTGATAGGGGAAAACTAAAAATATATTCGTACTCTATGGACTATAACGAAATAGAATTGGTATATGAGAACGCCTGCATTTTATTTTTCTTCACTTTTGTATCACAGTGTTATTTATAACAATAAGATATCAAAATATGTATGGGGGTCCGTGAAATTAAATAAATTCCTCAAGGGGTCCGCGAAGTAAAAAATGGTGGGAACCGCTGGACTAGACTATAGACTAGACTATAGACTAGACTATAGACTAGACTATAGACTAGACTATAGACTAGGCTATAGACTAGACTATATAGTAGACAGTAGACTAGTCTAGATTATAGACTGAACGAAGACCATAGACTTTCTATAGTCAAATTTAATATAAAAAACAAATAAATTTAATAAAGAAACAAAAACAAATCATACTAGTTACTTCAAATCACTCACCTTTTTCTTTTGTTGTTCAAATAACGATATTCTCCCGTTGGTATTTATAGTATTTCCTTGCATACAAAAACAATATTTCCCTTTTGCAACACATACATATGTACATGTACATACATATTTACATATTACCACCAACTATTTTTCTTTAACTTTTTTTCATTATATTATACACCTTTTCCTCTCAGATTTTTTTTAAACTAATATTTTTTCATTCCCACTATCCCCTTTGATTAATGCTTTCACATCACTTAACAAAACGAATGCAACGACAAAAGAAAACCGACCGGCGCTCGACCTAACAAAATTGCATTGAGTTTTTGGCAAATTTTTTATTGAAACACTTATTTAAACTAATAATTTAACACTTTTTTATAAACATTTTTCCATAACGGTATTTATAAACAATTTTCAACAAAAATATTTATATATTAATAATTAATTAACGTTTTAGCTTAATTTAAACTGGACTAGTAACACAAAACAACCGAACACTTTAGAAAATTTTAACAACTAAAGAAGAAGGCAAATAACTAAAGCAACAAATGGTAATAGAAATTGTCATTGTTGTTGTTTTTATTATAGTACTCCATTTGCAAGAGTAAACAACAACTGCAACATGTGATGGATGCTTTTTGTTATTGTTCCATTTCATTAGTTTTCTTAATTTTTCTACAGTGTTCGATTGTTTAGGGTTAATGGTAGTGTTGAAATTAAGCTAAAATATTAATTAATTGTTAATAATAAAATAAGTTTGTTGTATAATATTAAACAAATATTGATTTATATCGGTGTATAAAAATATTTATGAAAATAGTGCTTGAAATTTGTGAAAAAAGGTGTTATAAAATTTAATAAAAATGTGCAATTAGCCAAATTTGTTAAGACAATTGTTAGATGAAGGTGGTTGTTTTTTTTTTTTTTTTTTTTTTTTTTTTGTGTCCAGAGCCATTCGTAAGCAGCCAAGTACCAAAGAGAATGTTGTTGGGTGGGAGAGTAAGAGGTGGTATATATTAGCAAATCATAGTGTTGTTGTTATTACATTATTAAACTTATTTAAAGAAAGAAGCAAAATGTTAGAAAAATTAAATTATTGTGTTTCAGCTGTGAAATAAGGAGACAACTATAACAACAACAAAAGTAAAGGTAAGTAATTTATGTCTATGCCAGGCATGGAAAATTGAAATTTTGAAATAGTACTAATAACATAAAACAAATTGTAGTACTTTCATAGGTTTCAAAGTATGTAGGTACTAAATTAATTTTCCACTAGATTATTGACCAGTTTATAGACTAGACTAGTCTATAGAATAGACTATAGACTAGTCTATAGACTAGACTATAGACTAGTCTATAGACTAGACTATAGACTAGACTATAGACTAGACTATAGACTAGACTATAGACTAGACTAGACTACTAGACTATACTAGACTATAGACTAGACTATAGACTAGACTATAGACTAGACTATAGACTAGACTATAGACTAAACTATAGACTAGACTATAGACTAGACTATAGACTAGACTATAGACTAGACTATAGACTAGACTAGACTATAGACTAGACTATAGACTAGACTATAGACTAGACTAGACTATAGACTAGACTATAGACTAGACTAGACTAGACTATAGACTAGACTATAGACTAGACTATAGACTAGACTATAGACTAGACTATAGACTAGACTATAGACTAGACTATAGACTAGACTATAGACTAGACTATAGACTAGACTATAGACTAGACTCTAGACTAGACTATAGACTAGACTATAGACTAGACTATAGACTAGACTATAGACTAGACTATAGACTAGACTATAGACTAGACTATAGACTTGACTATAGACTAGACTATAGACTAGACTATAGACTTAGACTATAGACTAGACTATAGACTTGACTATAGACTTGACTATAGACTAGACTATAGACTAGACTATAGACTAGACTATAGACTAGACTATAGACTAGACTGTAGACTAGACTATAGACTAGACTATAGCCTAGACTGTAGACTAGGACTATAGGACTAGACTATAGGACTAGACTAGACTATAGACTAGGACTATAGACTGCACTATAGACTAGACTATGACTATAGACTGCACTATAGACTAGACTATAGACTGCACTTAGACTCGACTATAGACTGCACTATAGACTAGACTAGACTATAGACTGCACTATAGACTAGACTATAGACTGCACTATAGACTAGACTATAGACTGCACTATAGACTAGACTATAGACTAGACTATAGACTAGACTATTGATTAGACTATAGACTAGACTATAGACAGACTATACTGACTATAGACTAGACTATAGACTAGGACTATAGACTAGACTATAGACTAGACTATAGACTAGACTATAGGACTAGACTATAGACTAGACTATAGACTAGACTATAGACTAGACTATAGATAGACTAGACTATAGACTAGACTATAGACTAGACTATAGACTAGACTATAGACTAGACTATAGACTAGACTATAGACTAGACTATAGACTAGACTATAGACTAGACTATAGACTAGACTATAGACTAGACTATAGACTAGACTATAGACTAGACTATAGACTAGACTATAGACTAGACTATAGACTAGACTATAGACTAGACTATAGACTAGACTATAGACTAGACTATAGACTAGACTATAGACTAGACTATAGACTAGACTATAGACTAGACTATAGACTAGACTATAGACTAGACTAGACTATAGTTTCGTCTAGTTTTTTTAATAATTTTCTAATAAGAAATGTTTTCACCATAAAATCATTCTATTACATACTTCTATCTCCAAAAATATATATAATTTTTAAGTTTCATTCCACAATATTCCATTTCTGTTCTATATTCGTTTAAAAACCCACAAAAAACTTTAAAATTTACCACATTTAAGAAACACATTAAAAGTGCGTTCACATAAAAAGTTTATTTATAAGTATTTTTACGGGGCAAATGAAGTGCAACAACATCATCATGGCTACAGTTGGCCTCACATTGTGTGTAAACATTCAAAATTTTCTTTTTTCCCTATTTCTGTATTGTACTAAATGTACGAGTAAGTATATAATTAGAAATTTATTTATTTTTCTTGTGCTGTATTTAAAATTAAAAAATATGCTTATTTCACAAGAGTTGGAAAGCTTAAAACATCAGAAAAACATTAAAATAAATACGAATAATTTAAACAATTTCAAAATAATTTCAGCAGAAACTGATTAATCTTTTTTTGTTTATAAGTAATAAATTTATTTTTGTGTTTTAAACAAAAAAAAGGTTGTTTTAACAAATTGAGGGAAATAAATTTCCTTTGTTTGATTGCTTAACAGTTTATGGTATGGTTAAAGAAGATATTAAAATGTTGCCTTTTTGCCCTGAAATTGCACTTTTGTATAGAAATAGTAAATTTAAAAGGAAATTTATAAAAAAAAGTTGCTCAAATCAAGGGAGGAACATTTCTTTAGCTAAATTTTAAAGTTTGTGGTAGACAAGGGTATTAAAATGTTGCCTTTTTTCGCTTTAAAACTGCACTTTTGCAATTTGACTTTTAGGTTTAAAAATTTGAAAAAAAAGAAATATTAAAATTTGCACTTACCTTGCAATTGCAAAATAGTCATTTGATATTCGGCAAGTTTTTCATCAACATAATCTTGAGATTGATTGGCTATAATTTCTGCTGTTGATGGACCATATTCCTCTTCGTCATCATAAATCACATACGATTTAGGCTGTGGAGGCTCTAGCGGTACACCAACAAAGTCGTATTGATTCTGTGATTGAGGACGTTGTTGCTGTTGTTGTTGCATCGATGGTGGTGGTGGTGCGTAGTGTTGTTGCTGTCTCGGATATTGTTGTTGTTGTGTTTCGTAAGCATGAGACATCGGAGTCTGACGATTACTGCCATACATAAATTCCGAATTTGGGGTCTGACAGACAATCGGCGAAGGTGTAGGCGAAAGTTGAAAAGAACTGGTAGGATCACCGCCATACGAGTTTTGATGTGTTAGGGGCCTAAAGGGCCTTGGACCATTAGCGCCTACATAGGCGGTAGGCGATGGACAGACCTTGGGCGGCAGCTGTGTTAATGGTGCCTGCTGCTGATTGGGATAGAAGCTGGGTTGAAAGGTTGGTGGCTGATAGGGAGCCGGTGACATATTGCCAGCTAAGGGTGGCTGTTGCGGCCACTGAGGTCGTGGATGAGGCATATTGTTGGTGCCTCTAGTGCCACGTAAATTACTAGGTCCTGGTGACATGGCATGAGCAAACGGTGTGGGGCTCATGGGCGCTGGCGAAGGCATCGAAGGTCTGCGTGGTCCCGATATAATTGGAGGGGGGCTAGGAGCCACTGGGGTCCAAGGAGAGGGTGGACGATACATAAATGTAGACGGCGATGCTACACGTGGATTCCAGCCACGTGGTCCATTTGGCGGCGGTTGCTGCCCCGACATTTTGGCTTTATTTTATAACTTTAATGTAAAACCGCGTGTTTTTTTCTGTTTTTTTATTTTTGTCTAAATTTGAGTTGTTCTTTTTAAAAATTTTATATTTTACACAATAATTACTTTTTCTTTTAGGTATTACTTTTTTGCAATTCTTTTTTTATTAAATATAAAATATAAAAAAAATATTTTTGTTTATATCTTTTTATTTTTAAACATTTACAAAAAAACACTTGTCTCTTTTAGCATTTTACACCAATAGGTAAATTCACCTTGAAATTTAAATTAAATTAAATCATTTTCACTTTCATTAAAAACAAATTGTTAATTTAATTACAAACAAATTGCTTATTTTTTCAACACAATTTTTCGAAATTTTGTGAAATTATTGAAAAAAATATTGTTTTAGTTTTTGTTTTTTTTAAAATTTGCGAAAAACCATCAGGTGATAATTAAGTCATTTTTTTTTTAAATTATAAAAAAAACACAAATATTAAAAATGGAAAAATTATGTCAGAATTTTAGGTCATTTATTATAATTTTGTTTTTATTTTCTTTGAAACATTTTCCTGTTAAAAAAAAAAAAAAATATTTTAAAAATGTCGCTGACGAAATACTTTCGCTTAAATAACACGTTCTTTTGTAGTATTTTGTCGTGTTTTGTTTTTTCGTTAAGGAAATATACTATAAATTTATGTTTTTATTTTTTTAAAAAAAAATATTTTCATTATTTAAAGAAAGACAGTTGTCAAAAAATATGAAAATGACCCTGACTGAAAACAAATGAAAAAAAAACACAAACAATTCCATAATATTTATATATATTTATTAACAATATGTTGTCTATATACCTCCTCCCGACTTTCATATCTTTCTTTTTCTATTGTCATCAGCATTGACGAAATAATATCCCAAAACGCCTTTAGAAATTGAAATATAACGAGGAATATCTTTAGCAGAGACAAATTAGAAAGTCACCTGCATAGAACATAATTTATAATTTTAGTATTTTAGTATTTAGTTATCGTCACACTCAATTAAAAATAGATTTATTTTTTTGGATTTTAACCAAATATTGAAAGTATTGAGATCTAATAACACAAGTGTGTCCATGTTTTTTTTGTTTTCCATACATATTGAGATCATGTTTTTGTAGATAGTTTACTTTTTAAAGTATTCGTATTATGGAAAGTATTGATATAAAAAGATAGACCCTTGACGCCAGATATTTCATCATTGAAGAAGTATACGTTTTTCATTATGTTTTTATCTTGCGAGCTGACAGATACCTGAGTTAATTTTATGATGTTTTTCTTTCCGTATTGAAAACAAATTTTTAAAATAATCCAGACATTGAATGGATCCAAGTCTTTAGATATAGCTGAGTCTATATGAGCCGTATTTCTATTATAATCAACTAACTATTACCCAGTGTTCGTTGCATTCAAGCTCAATTTCGCCCTAATAGTTTTCCAGATATACGTTTCCATCTATTTACTTTTTTTTAAACATATTGGAAGTCCACCTTATTTTCCCCCAAATGTTCCTATGGATGTCAAAGTTCTTCGTGCAAAATTTGAGAATTCTAGCTCTAATAGCATCTCAGATATATGTATTTAATTTATATGGGAGGTGCCACTCCCCCTAGTGCTAGTTCATCTATTTTTTCCAAACGTGCAAATTGATTTCAATGTTTCACATGAAAAATTTAATGAATTCTAACTCTAATAGATTCCTAAATATACGAATTTTTGTATTTAATTTACTATATGGGAGGTACCAAGACCCCTATTATCAGTCCGCCCACTTTTTTATTAAAATGCTGCATACATATGTACATGACAATGTTCTTCATGCTAAATTCGAAGATTTTAGCTATTAGAAGTTTCCCAAATATACGATTTTTTTGTATTTAATTCATATATTAGATGCCACGCCTCCTATTGCTAGTCCGCCCATTTTTCTTTAAATGTTCTCATATGGATGTTAAAGTTGTTCCAGCAAAATTTAACGATTCTAGTTCTAATAACTACTATTTGCTATAATTCATATAGGAGGTGCCACGCCTCTATTGCCAAATATTCATACTAATATATTTTTTAAATGTACCTGAGCTGGTTAATTTGTCCCCAGGTATACATATGGATTTCAAAGTTGTTCCGAGATATCCGACTTATTACTTACTTCTTTTGTATGTGGGCGTGGCTCCTGGCCTACTTGAAACATTAAGTAGCCTATAGTTCCTTGCAATCAGGAAGGTACTGATAAAATTTTCCGAAAATCGACCCAGATAGAAAATTATGGGAAAATCACATTTTCTTCGAAATTTCGATCATATTTCCAATACTGGATTCAAATATCAAAATTCGTTAAAGCATGTCTGATAGATTTATCAAAGATTTCAATGCCAAAAATATCGGGGGTCTTGAGAAAATTTATTTTAACAATTTAGACATCACTATATAAATAACGAATTGAAAACTGAATGACACGAAGGCAAATTATAGAAATTAGGTTTTAAGTGATTGACAGGCCCAAAAGAACTTACTAAAGGTCATAGCAACATAACTTTTTGACATTAATGATCAGAAAATTGTCCTAAATAGATTGACGCTTGAACAAAGCTACCAAATTTGATTGATAAGATGCAGACTCCATTATATCCAGAAAAATGCATCATTTGGTACGGTTTAAATGCTCGTGATTACGGTCCAGGGATATCGCTGAGATTTCACTATAGATGGAATTCTTGAAATTGACCTATTGATTGACCTCTAAATACGAAAGATTTTTCAAAAGGTCGAAGGTTTAAAATGTCAAAATAAATTGTTTATAAGATATTTTGTATTTATATATATATGGGTCATAATGACCTTTGACCTTAATCTTTTTTATTCCTTTTTTGCGATATTAAAAAGAGATTTATTTTTCATTTCAGAAATTTCTACTTATATTTCAATAATATTTCATTGAATTTCAGAAAATTCCTCATATAGTATTTCAATAAAATTTCAGAAATTTCTAATTCTATTTTAAAATTCCGAATTGAAATTAAGTTCAAGTTTCATATTCCACTTTTTCAAAACTTGTGAGAATTTTTCAGCATTCCTATAATAAAAATATCATTACAAATTGGAAAAAAATATCTTCAAGTGGGATTCGAACTCGAGCCTAAGAAGTTTTTTATTATAATATAATTAGAAATGTTTGATATTCAATTTAAAATTTAGGAAATAGAAATTAATGAAATACAATTGGAATTGGTGTAAAAAAAGACTGGAATGACTAAAGTTCAAAATATAACTAATAAAACCATTACAATTTTTCTAGGAGATGATGAGCAAATGATGAATCAACTTTCACGAAGACAATGATTTCAAAAAAGTGCCAAAAAAATTTACTTAAAATACTTCATGACAGAATCCTATTTTCCAAACAATTTAAGAAAATTTTAAATTATTCATTTTTTCTTTTAAAAGTCATAAATTAATAATGAAAAAAATAACAAAAAATTTCCCATGAATAATTAAATGCACTTCAAAAAAAAAAAAAATTAAACTTCTTGAAAACAATCATGCTGAAAAATTAAACATTTGTGTATATAATAAAAATTGAGTGCAAAAATGTCTATAAATAGAACTATGTAGAAGAAAAGTTATTGAAAATTTCCAATAGATACTGAAAATTGAAAAAAAAAAAAATTCAAAATACATTTTTGTACTTTAAGTTTAAAAAGAAAAATTAATGTTTTATCTCATTAAAAGCGGAAGCAAATTTTAAGAATTTTAAATTTTGCTTAAATTTAGACAAAAAAAAAACATAAAAATATATAATTTATATTTAAATATTTAGTAAAACAATGTTTTACAAATGATTTTTATGAAATCAAAATGTGGCGGCGCTAAAATATATATTATATTTTATTTATATATTTGTTAGAAAAGAAATTGAAAATATTTATAACATCAGAAATATTTAAAGAAAATATCTGTTTAACAACTAGCTACCCCCATCAGCTCATTTAAAGGGAGGAGTAAAAAGGGGGCGGTAAACAGACAGCAGAGGTAAAAACGATGTGTCTCAGGCATGGAAAACTGAAATTTTGAAAAAGTACTAACTTATAACGGAAATAGTACTTTTTTTAAGTTTCAAGGTACTAAACTAATCTGGACCATAGACTGATTATAGATTAGACTATAGAGTAGACTAAACTATATACTAGATTATAGACTAGAATATATCACAATAAACTAGACTAGACTATAGACTAGTCTATAGACTAGACTATAAACTAGTCTGTAGACTATACTATAGACTATACTATAGACTAGACTTCAGACTAGACTATAGACTAGACTATTGACTAGACTATTGACCAGACTATAGACTAAACTATTGACTAGACTATAGACCAGATCATAGCATAAACTATAGACTAGTTTATAGACTATATTATAAACTAATCTGTAGACTATACTATACACTAGACTATAGACTAGACCGCAGACTGGACTATATATCAGACTATAGACTAGACTCGACTAGACTACTATAGACTATACTATAGACTAGACTATAGAATAATATATAGACAAGACTATAGACTAGACTTTAAACTTGACTATAGGCTAGACTATAGACTAGACAGTAGACTAGACAATAGACTATACCATAGACAAGACAATATACTAAATAATAGACTACACTATAGACTAGACTATAGACAAGACTGTAGACTAGACTATAGACTAGACTATAGACTAGACTATAGACTAGACTATAGACTAGACTATAGACTAGACTATAGACTAGACTATAGACTAGACTATAGACTAGACTATAGACTAGACTATAGACTAGACTATAGACTAGACTATAGACTAGACTATAGACTAGACTATAGACTAGACTATAGACTAGACTATAGACTAGACTATAGACTAGACTATAGACTAGACTATAGACTAGACTATAGACTAGACTATAGACTAGACTAGACTATAGACTAGACTATAGACTAGACTATAGACTAGACTATAGACTAGACTATAGACTAGACTATAGACTAGACTATAGACTAGACTATAGACTAGACTATAGACTAGACTATAGACTAGACTATAGACTAGACTATACTAGACTAGACTATAGACTAGACTATAGACTAGACTATAGACTAGACTATAGACTAGACTATAGACTAGACTATAGACTAGACTATAGACTAGACTATAGACTAGACTATAGACTAGACTATAGACTAGACTATAGACTAGACTATAGACTAGACTATAGACTAGACTATAGACTAGACTATAGACTAGACTATAGACTAGACTATAGACTAGACTATAGACTAGACTATAGACTAGACTATAGACTAGACTATAGACTAGACTATAGACTAGACTATAGACTAGACTATAGACTAGACTATAGACTAGACTATAGACTAGACTATAGACTAGACTATAGACTAGACTATAGACTAGACTATAGACTAGACTATAGACTAGACTATAGACTAGACTATAGACTAGACTATAGACTAGACTATAGACTAGACTATAGACTAGACTATAGACTAGACTATAGACTAGACTATAGACTAGACTATAGACTAGACTATAGACTAGACTATAGACTAGACTATAGACTAGACTATAAACTAGACTATAGACTAGACTATAGACTAGACTATAGACTAGACTATAGACTAGACTATAGACTAGACTATAGACTAGACTATAGACTAGACTATAGACTAGACTATAGACTAGACTATAGACTAGACTATGGACAAGACTATAGACTAGACTATAGACTAGACTATGGACAAGACTATAGATTAGACTATAGACTAGACTATAGACTAGACTATAGACTAGACTATAGACTAGACTATAGACTAGACTATAGACTACACTATAGACTAGACTATAGACTAGACTATAGATTAGACTATAGGCTAGTCTATAGACTAGAATGGACTACACACTAGCCTATGGACTATTGTATGGACTATTTACCAAAAGTTAGAAAAAGTACCGAAATTTTTCGAGATCAAAAAGTACTGAAAAAAGTACTAAACTACAGAATTTTCCATGCCTGATGTGGCTACTTCAATGGCACAACACTCACATTAAACCATACCGCTGTCGCCGCCACCGCCACTGCCGTTTTTAAACAAAAAGACAGGGAAAACATAATGATCATGAACCGAACATGGCTGAAAAGAATAAATAAAGAAAATATCGAAAAGATTCTGGCTGCTGCTGCTGTTTGTGGTGGTATACATGCTGCCAATGGTGATTTCAAAATTTCAAAAATAGAAATGAACTCAGTTCGTTAAACTGTGTGTGCAACAATGAATGGCGGCGGTAGCTGGCTATTACAAACCTCATACTCACACAAACACTTTAAGTGAAATGCTTAGTTTTTCCGAGACAATTTTCCCCCAAATTTACCTCCTCCCTGCATAACTTATGGTTAAATGCTTGTAACATTCACACACTTTATGGCTTTCGCTATTACTTGTGATTTTTTTCAGAATTTTTTTCAAATTTTTTTTTTAATTTTTTTTAATTGTTTTAGCTTTCACTATTAATTTTACTACATTTCGAAATAATTGTTTTTTTTTTTTGCAATTTGTTTGTAATTTTTATAACAATTTATTTATTTTTTGTTTTTTTTTTTTTATTAATTTGAACACTTTTTCGTTGTTTAATAAAAACCCCGTTAATTTCAAAGGAAATAGGCGGCCATTTTGTTAAACACTATTTTCAGTTATGTAACTATTTTTTAGCATAAATTTTCTTTATTATTTTATGAATTTAAAAATTAAGTTTCTTTACCAATTTTTTTGTGTATATAAAACCACGTTTTCTTAAGGCGTTTTACAAAATAAGGCCGTAATTCCGTTAATCTTTTTTTTTTAATTTAAAAACTTTTACTTTCAACTTTTTTTAAATTTTTTTTTCTTTACAATTCCTCCGATTCTATAGGTATGGATATTGGGGGAAATGTTATAGATTTGTATATGTATTTTTATAAATTTGTTTCTATATATGCTGTGAGTGTATATATATATTATATATTTATGAAAGAAATGATGAGGAAGATTTTCTGTATGAAACAACAAATCCTCGAGAAGAAACCGAGAACAACACTCGACGAGTACGAAACACTAACTGAATTCAATTTTCCAATTTGAAAATTCAATTTCAAATCCCCACGCAGATTTTCATCCAACACGAACGAAAAAACACACACACATAATTATTTTGAACCGATCTACATAAAACGAAGAGAATTTTCTTCGTAAATCTCTTGCACGAAATTTTCTTTATTGTCTTGTGTGTATCTTCATCTTTGAAATTTTGTTTTAAGTGATCTTATACTACTTGAGTGTGGTGACAAATGAAATGAAAATTTACTATATATAATAAAACCGCAGATTTGTCATTAAAAAATCAATTGAAAGGGAGTAATAATAATTTGTCATAACCACCAGTTTACGCTGGATGCTTCGCTATCCTTATCGAAGTTAAATTAGAACGATATTTGGATTATGGAAAATGATGTACTTTTTGGACTAGTTGTTTACAGTCTAGTCTATAGTCTAGTCTATAGTCTAGTCTATAGTCTAGTCTATAGTCTAGTCTATAGTCTAGTCTATAGTCTAGTCTATAGTCTAGTCTATAGTCTAGTCTATAGTCTATCTATAGTCTAGTCTATAGTCTAGTCTATAGTCTCTAGTCTATAGTCTAGTCTATAGTCTAGTCTATAGTCTAGTCTATAGTCTAGTCTATAGTCTGTCTATAGTCTAGTCTATAGTCTAGTCTATAGTCTAGTCTGTAGTCTAGTCTATAGTCTAGTCTATAGTCTAGTCTATAGTCTAGTCTATAGTCTAGTCTATAGTCTAGTCTATAGTCTAGTCTATAGTCTAGTCTATAGTCTAGTCTATAGTCTAGTATATAGTCTAGTCTATAGTCTAGTCTATAGTCTAGTCTTAGTCTAGTCTATAGTCTAGTTATAGGTCTTAGTCTATAGTCTAGTCTATAGTCTAGTCTATAGTCTAGTCTATAGTCTAGTCTAAGTCTAGTCTATAGTTCCTAGTCTATAGTCTATGTCTATAGTCTAGTCTATAGTTCTAGGTCTATAGTCTAGTCTATAGTCTAGTCTATAGTCTAGTCTATAGTCTAGTCTATAGTCTAGTCTATAGTCTAGTCTATAGTCTAGTCTATAGTCTAGTCTATAGTCTAGTCTATAGTCTAGTCTATAGTCTAGTCTATAGTCTAGTCTATAGTCTAGTCTATAGTCTAGTCTATAGTCTAGTCTATAGTCTAGTCTATAGTCTAGTCTATAGTCTAGTCTATAGTCTAGTCTATAGTCTAGTCTATAGTCTAGTCTATAGTCTAGTCTATAGTCTAGTCTATATTCTAGTCTATAGTCTAGTCTATATTCTAGTCTATATTCTAGTCTATATTCTAGTCTATAGTCTAGTCTATAGTCTAGTCTATAGTCTAGTCTATAGTCTAGTCTATAGTCTAGTCTATAGTCTAGTCTATAGTCTAGTCTATAGTCTAGTCTATAGTCTAGTATATAGTCTAGTCTATAGTCTAGTCTATAGTCTAGTCTATAGTCTAGTCTATAGTCTAGTCTATAGTCTAGTCTATAGTCTAGTCTATAGTCTAGTCTATAGTCTAGTCTATAGTCTAGTCTAGTATAGTCTATAATCTAGTCTAAATCTAGTCTATAGTCTAGTCTATAGTCTAGTCTATAGTCTAGTCTATAGTCTAGTCTAGTCTATAGTCTAGTCTATAGTTAGTCTATAGTCTAGTCTAGTCTATAGTCTAGTCTAGTCTAGTCTATAGTCAGTCTAGTCTATAGTCTAGTCTATAGTCTAGTCTATAGTCTAGTCTATAGTCTAGTCTATAGTCTGGTATATAGTAGTCTAGTCTAGTCTATAGTCTAGTCTATAGTCTAGTCATAGTCTAGTCTAGTCTATAGTCTAGTTATAGTCTAGTCTAGTTTAGTCTAGTCTATAGTCTAGTCTATAGTCTAGTCTATAGTCTAGTATAGTCTATAGTCTAGTCTAGTCTATAGTCTAGTCTAGTCTATAGTCTATAGCTAGTCTAGTCTATAGTCTAGTCTAGTTATCTATAGTCTAGTCTAGTATAGTCTAGTCTAGTCTATAGTCTAGTCTAGTCTAGTCTATAGTCTATCTAGTCTATAGTCTAGTCTAGTCTATAGTCTAGTCTATAGTCTAGTCTATAGTCTAGTCTATAGTCTAGTCTATAGTCTAGTCTATAGTCTAGTCTATAGTCTAGTCTATAGTCTAGTCTATAGTCTAGTCTATAGTCTAGTCTATAGTCTAGTCTATAGTCTAGTCTATAGTCTAGTCTATAGTCTAGTCTATAGTCTAGTCTATAGTCTAGTCTATAGTCTAGTTTATAGTCTAGTCTATAGTCGAGTCTATAGTCTAGTCTATAGTCTAGTCTATGGTCTAGTCTATAGTCTAGTCTATAGTCTAGTCTATAGTCTAGTCTATAGTCTAGTCTATAGTCTAGTCTATAGTCTAGTCTATAGTCTAGTCTATAGTCTAGTCTATAGTCTAGTCTAGTCTATAGTCTAGTCTAGTCTATAGTCTAGTCTAGTCTATAGTCTATAGTCATAGTCTAGTCTATAGTATAGTCTATAGTCTAGTCTAGTCTAGTCTATAGTCTAGTCTAGTCTAGTCTATAGTCTAGTCTATGTCTAGTCTAGTCTAGTCTATAGTCTAGTCTAGTCATAGTCTAGTCTATAGTCTAGTCTAGTCTAGTCTATAGTTAGTCTATAGTCTAGTCTATAGTCTAGTCTATAGTCTAGTCTATAGTCTAGTCTATAGTCTAGTCTATAGTCTAGTCTATAGTCTAGTCTATAGTCTAGTCTATAGTCTAGTCTATGTCTAGTCTATAGTCTAGTCTATAGTCTAGTCTATAGTTCTAGTCTATAGTCTAGTCTATAGTCTAGTCTATAGTCTAGTCTATAGTCTAGTCTATAGTCTAGTCTATAGTCTAGTCTATAGTCTAGTCTATAGTCGAGTTCTATAGTCTAGTCTATAGTCTAGTCTATGGTCTAGTCTATAGTCTAGTCTATAGTCTAGTCTATAGTCTAGTCTATAGTCTAGTCTATAGTTCGTCTATAGTCTAAGTCTAGTCGATAGTCTAGTCTATAGTCTAGTCTATAGTCTAGTCTAGTCTATAGTCTAGTCTAGTCTATAGTCTAGTCTCGTCTATAGACTAGACTATAGACTAGGCTATAGTCTAGTCTATAGTCTAGTCTATAGTCTAGTCTATAGTCTAGTCCATAGTCTAGTCTATAGTCTAGCCTATAGTCTAGTCTATAGTCTAGTCTATAGTCTAGTCTATAGTCTAGTCTATAGTCTAGTCTATAGTCTAGTCTATAGTCTAGTCTATAGTCTAGTCTATAGTCTAGTCTATAGTCTAGTCTATAGTCTAGTCTATAGTCTAGTCTATAGTCTAGTCTATAGTCTAGTCTATAGTCTAGTCTATAGTCTAGTCTATAGTCTAGTCTATAGTCTAGTCTATAGTCTAGTCTATAGTCTAGTCTATAGTCTAGTCTATAGTCTAGTCTATAGTCTAGTCTATAGTCTAGTCTATAGTCTAGTCTATAGTTTAGTCTATAGTCTAGTCTATAGTCTAGTCTATAGTCTAGTCTATAGTCTAGTCTAGTCTATAGTCTAGTCTATAGTCTAGTCTATAGTCTAGTCTATAGTCTAGTCTAGTCTAGTCTATAGTTTAGTCTATAGTCTAGTCATAGTCTAGTCTATAGTATAGTCTATAGTTCTAGTCTAGTCTAGTCTAGTCTATAGTCTAGTCTATTGGTATAGTCTATAGTCTAGGTCAATAGTCTAGTCTATAGTCTGTCTATAGTTAGTCTATAAGTCTAGTCTGATAGGTCTAGTCTATAGTCTGTCTATAGGTCTAGTCTATGTCTAGTTCTATCGTCTAGTCTAGCTATAGTCTAGTCTAGTCTAAGTATAGTCTAGTCTATAGTCTAGTCTAGTCTATAGTTAGTCTAGTCTATAGTTCTAGTCTTAGTCTATAGTCTAGTCTATAGTCTAGTCTATAGTCTAGTCTAGTCTATATGTCTAGTCGATAGTCTAGTCTATAGTCTAGTATATAGTCTAGTCTATGTTAGTCTATAGTCTAGTATATAGTCTAGTCTATTAGTCTAGTCTCTAGTCTGGTCTATGTCAGTCATATAGTATGTCTACTAGTCTAGTCTATAGTCTAGTCTATAGTCTAGTCTATAGTCTAGTCTATAGTATAGTCTATATCCAGTATATGGTCTTCTAGTCTGTATTTAGCGGAAATCTATTTAGTACTTTAAAACATAAAAGTACTATTTTTGTATGTTATAAGGTATCTATGTATGATATATCTAGGGTCTTTGTAAAAAGACAGACAAATACCGTTGATTTTCAAGGAAATGAGATGTGTGAAAATGAATACAAACTTATTTATACTCAAACCACTAAAATTAAGTGTATATTTAGCAAAATTTAAAGAAAAACAATTTGTAGTTCAAATTCTTCGAAATGTTTCGCTTGCTTTAAAACGTCCCAAATTACTTTTTTTTAAGGTTTTTTTTTTTTTTTCGCAAAATCTATTCGTATTTCCTGTGTGAACAACATTTGTTTTTAGGATGTGGGTCATTTGAAATGTTCTATATATTTTAGCAACAACATGATGATTGTTTTAACAACAATTGAGAACTTTTACTTTTGAAAAATATCGCGAGAGTATTATTTGATCAAGAGATACTTTTGTTTTATAAAGAAATTAGCGATAGTATATAAATTTTATTAAAAAAATAAAATAGTTATAAATTATTAAATAGAAAATAATATTTTATAAAAAGAGTACTAAAAAAAAGTAAGATTTTTAGCCCGTATTTCCCAAAAGTACCAAACTTATATTCATAATTTTTTAATTTTCACATGTTTAATATAGGGTTCTATAGTTGAAACGAAAAGTCGACTTTTCGACTTTTTTCATTTAAATAAAAGTCGACTTTTAGACTTTTCGACTGTAAGTATTTTATAAATAGTCGACTTTTCGACTTTTTTCGACTTTTCGATTTTTTCGACTTTTTGACTATGTATTTTCGACTTCTTTCTACTTTTTTCCGACTATTTTTTTGACTTTTTTTTCGAGTTTTTCCGACTATTTTAGAGTTTTTGACCTTTTTTTTCCACTTTTTTAAAATTTTTGACTATTTTTGACTTGTTTCTACAATTTTCGATTTTTCGACTTTTTCCGACTTTTCGACTTTTTCCGACTTTTTTCGACTTTTTACGACTTCTCGACTTTCTTCGACTTTTTTCGACTTTATTCGACTTTTTTCGACTTATCGACTTTTTTCGACTTATCGACTTTTTTTCGACTTTTTTCGACTTTTCGACTTTCAGACTTTTCGACTTTTATTCACAAAGTCGACTTTTCGACTTTTTTCACAGACGATAGTCGAGTTATCGACTTTTTTGGAACAAAATAGTCGACTTCGACTTTTCGACTTTTTTCGACAAAAAGTCGATTGTTCGATTATTCGAAAGTCGATTTATAGAACCCTAGTTTAATAGATACATGAGGCCTAAAAAAGTACCAAAATACAGCTTTTACCCGTTTACTGCTAATAGCACGTTTAGAATATAACACAAGTAATATGATCTGTCAAAATTTTGTCATATATACAACTCTGACTTGCTTAATCTAGATTTAAATCTAGAATTATTGGGCTGAAATCAATATTTAAAACTAGAAAAACACATATTAATAAACTTATTCCATTAATTATATTATTATTTCTTTCAGAAACCACTCGTAGTGTAAACATTATTTACGATTAAATACCAAATGTGTTCGTATTGAAAGAGTTCATTTTATTATTTTATTAACTTTCAGCACAGACTTTTGTCGGCAAAAAAACATTATTAATACGATTTGCCTTTTAATTCTGTTAATAAGATTTTTCTAAGAAATTTAGCTTTATGTATCATAGAATAAAAATGTCTGTTTATTGGCAAAAGAAACAAAAAAAAACATTAAAAGTAAATATAAACAAAATGTATTTTGCCGGTTTCTTTCTTGTTTCTAAATTGTTTTACATGTTCTTCTTTATGATCTTTAAATGCGCATGATCAATAGTTTTTAAATGCAAAATACTTATAAATACACAAACTAATAGTGTTAATTAATCATATACATATTTATAACAATTTAACATACTTGTAAATATAATTGTTTAGCAATATTTTTAATTTGTTGTGCAAAATGTTTCTTTTCAATTTATTAATTAGACTAGGTTATTGCTAAGAAGAGGGAGAGATAGAGAGAGTAAGAGAGTAAGCAATAAAATTGATAAATAATAGCAAAAAAGTTATGTATTATTGTTCATTTTTCATTCAATGATGGAAAATCTTAAATATTGACCTTGGTTTTTGTAGATTTTCTTTCTTTCTGCTTGTATTTTGCACTCACTACTCAAAAACATCATCATTTAGATATTTGTTTTCTTTTACTTAATTTTCAAAAACTACACATTTTCTTTTCATTTTTTGATGAACTGCAAAAAAAAATTTTCCATGATGTGTTGTAGGTATACAATATTTCAAAGTATGATTTATATTAATTTACTTCCAAAATATTGTTTATACGTACGAGTAAACTTAATTTAAATATAATTCAATATTGAAAAAATTCTATAATGAAAATGTTTAATACAAAACAAGTTTTTATACAAAATATTAATTTTTTAAAGATTTTTTTTACAAATTATCTAATATTGAATGGACAAATTGTCAGAGAAAATTTTTAAAAATTGAATTTTTATAAAAACATTGAACAATTTTTTAACAGGAAATCTATAATATTGAATATTTTTTTGTTGGAAATTTTCAATATCTGAAAGTATTTTGGAGAAAACATTCAACATGTAGATAGTTTTTTATATAAAATTTTCAATATTTAACATTTTAAAAATCAAAATGTTAATATTGAAAGCATTTGTTAAACAATTTTTAATGGTTATTTTTCTATATTAAATTAAGTATTTTATAGAAAATTTTAACAATATTGAAAATTTTTTTAAATGTTTCTAAATAGAATTGAAAACATTCATTATGTATATAGTTTTTTATATAAAATTTTCAATATTTAACATTTTAAAAATCAATATTGTTAGTATCTTTTATAGAACATTTTCAATATTGAATGTTTTTTATAAAAAATTTTAATATTGAAAGCATTTGTTAAACAATTTTTAATGTTTATTTTTCTGTATTAAATTAAGTATTTTATAGAAAATTTTAACAATATTGAACATTTTTTTTTAAATTTTTCTAAATAGAATTGAATAAAAAATTTTTGTCATTGAAACATTTGTATAGAGAATCTTGAACATTGACGGTATTTGATAAAATTGTCGTTAGTTAGTTAGTTAGTTAGTAGTTAGTTAGTTAGTGTTAGTTAGTTAGTTAGTTAGTAGTTAGTTAGTTAGTTAGTTAGTAGTTAGTTAGTTAGTAGTTAGTTAGTTAGTTAGTTAGTTAGTTAGTTAGTTAGTTAGTTAGTTAGTTAGTTAGTTAGTTAGTTAGTTAGTTAGTTAGTTAGTTAGTTAGTTAGTTAGTTAGTTAGTAGTTAGTTAGTTAGTTAGTTAGTTAGTTAGTTAGTTAGTTAGTTAGTTAGTTAGTTAGTTAGTTAGTTAGTTAGTTAGTTAGTTAGTTAGTTAGTTAGTTAGTTAGTTAGTAGTTAGTTAGTTAGTTAGTAGTTAGTTAGTTAGTTAGTTAGTAGTTAGTTAGTTAGTTAGTTAGTTAGTTAGTTAGTTAGTTAGTTAGTTAGTTAGTTAGTTAGTAGTTAGTTAGTTAGTTAGTTAGTTAGTTAGTTAGTTAGTAGTAGTTAGTTAGTTAGTTAGTTAGTTAGTTAGTTAGTTAGTTAGTTAGTTAGTTAGTTAGTTAGTTAGTTAGTTAGTTAGTTAGTTAGTTAGTTAGTTAGTTAGTTAGTTAGTTAGTTAGTTAGTTAGTTAGTTAGTTAGTAGTTAGTTAGTTAGTTAGTTAGTTAGTTAGTTAGTTAGTTAGTTAGTTAGTTAGTTAGTTAGTTAGTTAGTTAGTTAGTTAGTTAGTTAGTTAGTTAGTTAGTTAGTTAGTTAGTTAGTTAGTTAGTTAGTTAGTTAGTAGTTAGTTAGTTAGTTAGTTAGTTAGTTAGTTAGTTAGTTAGTTAGTTAGTTAGTTAGTTAGTTAGTTAGTAGTTAGTTAGTTAGTTAGTTAGTTAGTTAGTTAGTTAGTTAGTAGTTAGTTAGTTAGTTAGTTAGTTAGTTAGTTAGTTAGTTAGTTAGTTAGTTAGTTAGTTAGTTAGTTAGTTAGTTAGTTAGTTAGTTAGTTAGTAGTTAGTTAGTTAGTTAGTTAGTTAGTTAGTTAGTTAGTTAGTTAGTTAGTTAGTTAGTTAGTTAGTAGTTAGTTAGTTAGTTAGTTAGTTAGTTAGTTAGTTAGTTAGTTAGTTAGTTAGTTAGTTAGTTAGTTAGTTAGTTAGTTAGTTAGTTAGTTAGTTAGTTAGTTAGTTAGTTAGTTAGTTAGTTAGTTAGTTAGTTAGTTAGTTAGTTAGTTAGTTAGTTAGTTAGTTAGTTAGTTAGTTAGTTAGTTAGTTAGTTAGTTAGTTAGTTAGTTAGTTAGTTAGTAGTTAGTTAGTTAGTTAGTTAGTAGTTAGTTAGTTAGTTAGTTAGTTAGTTAGTTAGTTAGTTAGTTAGTTAGTTAGTAGTTAGTTAGTTAGTTAGTTAGTTAGTTAGTTAGTTAGTTAGTTAGTTAGTTAGTTAGTTAGTTAGTAGTTAGTTAGTTAGTTAGTTAGTTAGTTAGTTAGTTAGTTAGTTAGTTAGTTAGTTAGTTAGTTAGTTAGTTAGTTAGTTAGTTAGTTAGTTAGTTAGTTAGTTAGTTAGTTAGTTAGTTAGTTAGTTAGTTAGTTAGTTAGTTAGTTAGTTAGTTAGTTAGTTAGTTAGTTAGTTAGTTAGTTAGTTAGTTAGTTAGTTAGTTAGTTAGTTAGTTAGTTAGTTAGTTAGTTAGTTAGTTAGTTAGTTAGTTAGTTAGTTAGTTAGTTAGTTAGTTAGTTAGTTAGTTAGTTAGTAGTTAGTTAGTTAGTTAGTTAGTTAGTTAGTAGTTAGTTAGTTAGTTAGTAGTTAGTTAGTTAGTTAGTTAGTAGTAGTTAGTTAGTTAGTTAGTTAGTTAGTTAGTTAGTAGTTAGTTAGTTAGTTAGTTAGTTAGTTAGTTAGTTAGTAGTTAGTTAGTTAGTTAGTTAGTTAGTTAGTTAGTAGTTAGTTAGTTAGTTAGTTAGTTAGTTAGTTAGTTAGTTAGTTAGTAGTAGTTAGTTAGTTAGTTAGTTAGTTAGTTAGTTAGTTAGTTAGTTAGTTAGTTAGTTAGTAGTTAGTTAGTTAGTTAGTTAGTTAGTTAGTTAGTTAGTTAGTAGTTAGTTAGTTAGTTAGTTAGTTAGTTAGTTAGTTAGTTAGTTAGTTAGTTAGTAGTTAGTTAGTTTAGTTAGTTAGTTAGTTAGTTAGTTAGTTAGTTAGTTAGTTAGTTAGTTAGTTAGTTAGTTAGTTAGTTAGTTAGTAGTTAGTTAGTTAGTTAGTTAGTTAGTTAGTAGTTAGATAGATAGTTAGTTAGTTGAACCCGTAACTGTCACCTCATAATTCACAATAACAGTAAAAATTGCTTTTGTCCACAAATTGCTCAAGAATTTACACGAACATTCAGAAAGATGAATGTAATTCAATATTTAAAATTTCGTATGAAAAACATTAACAAAAAATGAGAAAAATAGTTTTCATACAAAATTTTAAGTTTTCTTTTTTCTGAATTCGGACATTAAATTTTTGTGGTTTCATTTTGCTCATAGCTTTTAATGAGCAAGTTTGACAGTTTTGTCCATTTGTTTCTATTCCACTCATACCATTACGTTATTGTGAATGGAATGTTTACTACTCTTAAAAAGAAGAAGCACCAGGAACGAAATGCCATATCAAAACGAAATGCCAAAAAACAATAAAAAATCGGCAAAATAATAAATTAACACAATTTGTTGCTAAAAAACAATATTTTAATATTTAAAATATTTTCGATTGCACAAATAATATTAAAAAAAATAATTATTTATTAGTGGCATGTGGCAAGTGTAAATTGTTGCAACTTTTGTCAAACACAACAATATTGTAACATTCGCAATAAGAATTTTTCTAAAAACACCAGAGGAAAAATTCAATAAATAAAAAAAGTGTCAAAACGTAGAAAAAAAAAAACAATAAATAAAAAAAGGGAAAATATTGTAATTGTTCATGATATAGAAAACGAAATAGTGAAAATATTTGTTAAATTTGTTTGATTTTGCGTTGCGTTAAAATGTTTTAAGAATACAATTTTGTGATTAGAATAGACAAGAAATTGTTTATTGCCAATTTGCTATGAATGCAATAAGTGTGTATGTAAACACTGCTAAATTGGTGCTCCAAACGACGGAGGCCACAACTGCCGCAGCTGCTGGACCAAATACGGAATTATCACGCCAGCTATTGAGTCTACGACAATTATTGTCTTGTGTGGTATGCAATCGATTGGTCAATGATCCTTATGTGCCTCAAAATGGCCATTGTGCCCATAATGTTTGTCGTTTGTGTGTGCGCGGCCAGAAATTGCTCAATCCCGCTTGCAGCTATTGTAAGGACAATAAGGATTTTAAGACCTACAATGAAAACAAACAAATGCGCTGTCTAATGATGTGCTATAAAAGTTTATGCGAACATTTACGATGCAGCGCGGTTTTTAGCCATTTTGCGGGACACAAAGTGGGACAATACAATAGCTCGACGGTTCCCACGGTAATGGTGCCGCAAATGTCTCTACAAGATTTGATTGTTGAAGGAGCAAGTTACGATGATATTATAAATGCTTTCAACAGTGATTTACCTAAACCTATGATAGTACCCCTTCCGAAACCTATGCACATGCCTGCCCTAGTTACTCCCTTAACATCGATAGCGGCTGCAACACCACTGGCCCCCATACAACAGACCATTAAAGTGGCCAGTATGCAGCAGACGGCTCCTAAGGCCTCTACACCGCCTACTAGTGTAACTGCTGCCATTTCTATACCCGTATCAACGTATACTCCTAAATTAAAGGTCGAGAATACTACGCATCATCATTTTAAACATCATACTTCGGTGACAACCTCATCAGCAAGTCATTCGAATTCTCCAAGCTCACAACAAGATCATCAAACACCCCTAAACACGGCCGTAACGCATTCACAATTAATACAACTTAATCAATTGAAAAATTCCGGCAATATCACTTACTTTGGACCAAATACTAGAGGAATTGTGGTACCGATTGTTTCCTCCTCAGGATCTACAGCTGTACCACTATCCATAGCCTCAGCCCGTCTTCAAACACTTAATCGTCAATTAGCTCAAGCCAGAGCTTTAGCTGTTTCCTCCGCATCTGCCACAGCTGTGAATACGACTGTATCAACTGTAAATACCACCAGCAGCTGCATAGAACCAAGAACTCCTCTGGCGACTTTTAAAACATCTATGGCTTCATCTCAAACTATGAAATCAACTCTAACCACATACAGTTCTACACCAGCCTCAAATACGGCAACAAGTGTAACAACAACCTCACAAATAAGAAATCCTCCCCCCATAAAAACGGTATCAAATGGTTCTGCCATGTATTCTGTACTCTATACAGGAATTGGCAATAAAATAACAATCAAAAGAAAAACCGATGGCGATGAGGATACCACGCAAAAGGTAAGATTGCAAAAAACTTTAATTAGTTGTATTTACTTAACAATTTTCCATTTCTTAGAAAAATTCAACAATGTCCACACCAAATACCAATCTCCTAAGACCAGTGTCAAAGGCACAAAACAAAAAACGCGGCTGCCGTTGTGGCAATACAACAGCTACCCCTGGAAAGCTAACATGCTGCGGTCAACGCTGTCCCTGTTATGTAGACTCGAAATCTTGCATTGGTTGCAAATGTCGTGGTTGCCGCAATCCACATCGACCAGATGGCAATAAAGTTCGACCTATCATACCCGAATTGGCTTGTTATGAAATACAAATGGCTGATGACAATGGCAATGTGAATGAACTGCCCATAGCAACCTCATCAAATGTTTTAAACACCATAAGTGCTGCTGACAACAATACATCCGCAAATCTCACAACTAATTTAAATGCAACTACCTCCTCAACGGCAACAGCTGCGGTAGCATCAACATCTACCACTGCTACCTTAATGCCCATTAGAGGTTTACATCATACGGTTGGCAATAATTGTGTAACAACCTCAACCATTCCTCCCTTAACATCCACCACATTGCCAACACAAACAACAAGTATGACGCAGGCGTCATTTGGAGCTTCGCTGGCATCTTCAGCAACTGTACAAACGTCTGCTGCCACGACCATGTCTTCAAATATTACAGCTCCTGGCAGTATTGTGCAATTAGATCAAATACAAAGAGAATCATTGTTGATACAAAATGCTGAGGGTAAATTTCAAGGTAAGGCGAGGAGTTTCTTTTTACTTTTAGGAAAATCAAAATTCTGTTTTTCATTTTTTGTTCGGAAATATTGATCTAAATCTTAAAAATTAATTCGACAAGAAACTTTTTAATAATTCTTTTATTTACTTCTGCTTTCGAAATAGTTGTCAATGTATATACAACTGGTGCTAATGTTGGAGGAAACACAAGTTGCAGCGGACAGTCATCTAGCCAATTACCCACTTTGCAAAGGATCAAAACAATGCCTCAAACCATAGTCTCAGCTCATAACAGTTTTGTACTGCCTTCGTCTATTAGCAGTACAACAATGACGGGAACCACTACAACAACCTCTTTGCCCCAACTTATTTTACAATCTCAGCAGCAGCAACAACATCAACACCAACACATACTTCAACAGCAACAACAACAACAACATCAGCAGCATCACCAACAACAGCAACAACATCACCAACATCATCAACAGCAACAACTAAATCATCAATCGTTAACAACCCAAAGAATTTCCAATAATATAAACACCGCCACCTCCTCCTTACCCTTACAATTACAGCAACAACTCAAACAGAATATAATCACCGTACATGCAATACACACTAATCCCTCCACAAATACATCACCGGTAACAGCACCCGTATTAACGCCTTCATCTTCACCAGCTCCAACATCTGCCACCATATCTTTACCTCCCTTGATCGCTAATAATCCTAATCTGGAAATAAGTGAGACGACAACAGATGTCAGTCGTAATACAACTTTTACCAATATTATTGTATCCTCTTCCTCCTCGCCGTGTGAAAATATAACAACTTCATCGACATCTATAACATCGATGCCTATAACAGTATCTTTGGCCCATACTCAACAAACTTTAAATAGGAAATCATTAAATTCACCAAATTTTTAAGAAGACCAACTAAATAGCTGATAATTTTTTTTTGTGTATTTAACATACTCGAAAGGTAAACGTATAATGAAATTAAATTTATTTTTTATTTAGGAAAGTTTATTTTGAAATTGTGGCTTACATATTATTCGGGAGGTGGGCACTGGTGTAACTTGATTTATTATTTAAACTATATGAGTTGGATGAAATGTTAATTTCACTTTCAAATACGACATTACGACTTCGTAGGGACATAAAGGAATCAATTTGTAAGTATTTATTACAATTCATAATATAAAACAACTTTCTGATTCCCCAACTACAGAGCATTATATTAATTTGGTCTGTTCTGAAGCTAAACTTCACGTAAATGATGGATTATTTTACAAAGTTCGACTTTGTAAAGACATTTCGAATCAAAGAACAAATCGAACAGAAGCTCAACTTTTCATTTATCGCTTAAGTCTGTATAGTCTGGTGTATAGTCTAGACCCTAGACAAGTCTATAGCCTAGTTAATAGTATGGGCTATAAACTAGTCTAGTCTATAGTTTAGTCTAGTTTATAGTCTAGTATATATTGTAGTATACAGTCTATTCTATAGTCTAGTCTCTATTGTAGTATACAGTTTATTCAATAGTATAGTCTAGTCTATAGTCTAGTCTATACTCTAGTCTATAGTCTAGTCTATAGTCTAGTCTATAGTCTAGTCTATAGTCTAGTCTATAGTCTAGTCTATAGTCTAGTCTATAGTCTAGTCTATAGTATAGTCTATAGTGTGGTCTATAGTCTAGTCTATAGTTTAGTCTATAGTCTAGTCTATAGTCTAGTCTATAGTCTAGTCTATAGTCTAGTCTATAGTCTAGTCTATAGTCTAGTCTATAGTCTAGTCTATAGTCTTGTCTATAGTCTTGTCTATAGTCTAGTCTATAGTCTAGTCTATAGTCTAGTCTATAGTCTAGTCTATAGTCTAGTCTATAGTCTAGTCTATAGTCTAGTCTATAGTCTAGTCTATAGTCTAGTCTATAGTCTAGTCTATAGTCTAGTCTATAGTCTAGTCTATAGTCTAGTCTAGTCTAGTCTAGTCTATAGTCTAGTCTATAGTCTAGTCTATAGTCTAGTCTATAGTCTAGTCTATAGTCTAGTCTATAGTCTAGTCTATAGTCTATAGTCTAGTCTATAGTCTAGTCTATAGTCTAGTCTAGTCTACAGTCTAGTCTATAGTCTAGTCTACAGTCTAGTCTATAGTCTAGTCTACAGTGTAGTCTATAGTCTAGTCTATAGTCTAGTCTATAGTCTAGTCTATAGTCTAGTCTATAGTCTAGTCTATAGTCTAGTCTATAGTCTAGTCTACAGTGTAGTCTATAGTCTAGTCTATAGTCTAGTCTATAGTCTAGTCTATAGTCTAGTCTATAGTCTAGTCTATAGTCTAGTCTATAGTCTAGTCTATAGTCTAGTCTATAGTCTAGTCTAGTCTACAGTCTAGTCTATAGTCTAGTCTACAGTCTAGTCTATAGTCTAGTCTACAGTGTAGTCTATAGTCTAGTCTATAGTCTAGTCTATAGTCTAGTCTATAGTCTAGTCTATAGTCTAGTCTATAGTCTAGTCTATAGTCTAGTCTATAGTCTAGTCTATAGTCTAGTCTATAGTCTAGTCTATAGTCTAGTCTATAGTCTAGTCTATAGTCTAGTCTATAGTCTAGTCTATAGTCTAGTCTATAGTCTAGTCTATAGTCTAGTCTATAGTCTAGTCTATAGTCTAGTCTATAGTCTAGTCTATAGTCTAGTCTATAGTCTAGTCTATAGTCTAGTCTATAGTCTAGTCTATAGTCTAGTCTATAGTCTAGTCTATAGTCTAGTCTATAGTCTAGTCTATAGTCTAGTCTATAGTCTAGTCTATAGTCTAGTCTATAGTCTAGTCTATAGTCTAGTCTATAGTCTAGTCTATAGTCTAGTCTATAGTCTAGTCTATAGTCTAGTCTATAGTCTAGTCTATAGTCTAGTCTATAGTCTAGTCTATAGTCTAGTCTATAGTCTAGTCTATAGTCTAGTCTATAGTCTAGTCTATAGTCTCCTATAGTCTCGTCTATAGTCTAGTCATAGTAGTCCAGGTCTAGTCTATAGTCTAGTCTATAGTCTAGTCAGTCTACAGTCTAGTCTACAGTCTAGTCTATAGTCTAGTCTAGTCTAGTCTAGTCTAGTCTAGTGTAGTCTATAGTCTAGTCTATAGTCTAGTCTATAGTTAGTCTACAGTCTAGTCTACAGTCTAGTCTATAGTCTAGTCTATAGTCTAGTCTATAGTCTAGTCTATAGTCTAGTCTATAGTCTAGTCTATAGTCTAGTCTATAGTCTAGTCTATAGTCTAGTCTATAGTCTAGTCTATAGTCTAGTCCATAGTCTATTCTATAGTCTAGTCTACAGTCTAGTCTATAGTCTAGTCTATAGTATAGTCTATAGTGTGGTCTATAGTCTAGTCTATAGTCTAGTCTATAGTCTAGTTTATAGTCTAGTCTATAGTCTAGTCTATAGTCTAGTCTATAGTCTAGTCTATAGTCTAGTCTATAGTCTAGTCTATAGTCTAGTCTATAGTCTAGTCTATAGTCTAGTCTATAGTCTAGTCTATAGTCTAGTCTATAGTCTAGTCTATAGTCTAGTCTATAGTCTAGTCTATAGTCTAGTCTATAGTCTAGTCCATAGTCTAGTCTACAGTCTAGTCTACAGTCTAGTCTATAGTCTAGTCTATAGTCTAGTCTATAGTCTAGTCTATAGTCTAGTCTATAGTCTAGTCTATAGTCTAGTCTATAGTGTAGTCTATAGTCTAGTCTATAGTCTAGTCTATAGTCTAGTCTACAGTCTAGTCTACAGTCTAGTCTATAGTCTAGTCTATAGTCTAGTCTATAGTCTAGTCTATAGTCTAGTCTATAGTCTAGTCTATAGTCTAGTCTATAGTCTAGTCTATAGTCTAGTCTATAGTCTAGTCTATAGTCTAGTCCATAGTCTATTCTATAGTCTAGTCTACAGTCTAGTCTATAGTCTAGTCTATAGTCTAGTCTATAGTATAGTCTATAGTGTGGTCTATAGTCTAGTCTATAGTCTAGTCTATAGTCTAGTTTATAGTCTAGTCTATAGTCTAGTCTATAGTCTAGTCTATAGTCTAGCAATGTCAATAAAGTACGTTTATAGTCTAGTCTATAGGTCTTGTCTATAGTCTAGTCTATAGTCTTGTCTATAGTCTTGTCTATAGTCTAGTCTATAGTCTTGTCTATAGTCTAGTCTATAGTCTAGTCTATAGTCTAGTCTATAGTTCTATAGTCTAGTCTATAGTCTAGTCTATAGTCTAGTCTAGTCTATAGTCTAGTCTATAGTCTAGTCTATAGTCTAGTCTAGTTCTATAGTCTAGTCTATAGTCTAGTCTATAGTCTGTCTATAGTCTAGTCTATAGTCTAGTGTATAGTCTAGTCTATAGGTCTAGTCTATAGTCTAGTCTATAGTCTAGTCTATAGTCTAGTCTATAGTCTAGTCTATAGTCTAGTCTAGTCTATAGTCTAGTCTATAGTCTAGTCTATAGTCTAGTCTATAGTCTAGTCTATAGTCTAGTCTATAGTCTAGTCTATAGTCTAGTCTATAGTCTAGTCTATAGTCTAGTCTATAGTCTAGTCTATAGTCTAGTCTATAGTCTAGTCTATAGTCTAGTCTATAGTCTAGTCTATAGTCTAGTCTATAGTCTAGTCTATAGTCTAGTCTATAGTCTAGTCTAGTCTATAGTCTAGTCTATAGTCTAGTCTATAGTCTAGTCTATAGTCTAGTCTATAGTCTAGTCTATAGTCTAGTCTATAGTCTAGTCTATAGTCTAGTCTATAGTCTAGTCTATAGTCTAGTCTATAGTCTAGTCTATAGTCTAGTCTATAGTCTAGTCTATAGTCTAGTCTATAGTCTAGTCTATAGTCTAGTCTATAGTCTAGTCTATAGTCTAGTCTATAGTCTAGTCTATAGTCTAGTCTATAGTCTAGTCTATAGTCTAGTCATATAGTCTAGTCTATAGTCTAGTCTATAGTCTAGTCTATAGTCTAGTTTATAGTCTAGTCTATAGTCTAGTATATAGTCTAGTCTATAGTCTAGTCTATAGTCTAGTCTATAGTCTGGTCTATAGTCTAGTCTATAGTCTGGTCTATAGTCTAGTCTATAGTCTAGTCTATAGTCTAGTCTATAGTCTAGTCTATAGTCTAGTCTATAGTCTAGTCTATAGTCTAGCCTATAGTCTAGCCGATAGTCTAGTCTATAGTCTAGCCTATAGTCTAGCCGATAGTCTAGTCTATAGTCTAGCCTATAGTCTAGTCTATAGTCTAGCCTATAGTCTAGTCTATAGTCTAGTCTATAGTCTAGTCTATAGTCTAGTCTATAGTCTAGTCTATAGTCTAGTCTATAGTCTAGCCTATAGTCTAGTCTAGTAGTCTAGCCTAATCTATAGTATTGTCAAAGACAACTTAAACAATAAAAAAAATCATGTTCACGCCATCGCAATAACAATATTCTAAATTTCTAATTGAGTTACACAGTGCCCCGCAACCATACAGTTTTATGATACCTATCGTTACAATAACAAATATTGAGATAATACAGATAAGTGATTAAAATGATTAAAAAATTTCAATAATTTAGCGTTAAAGTTAATGATTTCAATAACAAACAAATCAAAATCATTTATTATATATTGCCACCAAAAAGGTCCAATCAATATGTAAGTTTTTTACAAAAAATAATTAAAAAACAAAAAAATTTAATAAACAGTTTAGCATTAGCAAAAAATCTCAAATATGTATATAAGAAAAAAATAACAAAAAAAAAAAAAATTCAAATAAAATAATCTCTCTCTCTTATTATTAGTGATTTTAGAACAAACAAGAAAATGGAAAACCATTTTTAACTAAAAATTTAGTTTAGGATTTTATTATCTCCTTGTAACGTACACACACATACATCTGTAAAATACACATTAAAAATACAAGTAAAAATTGTATTGTAGTTAATTTTCGAGTATAGATTTAAAGTTAAAGAAACCCCACGGCTGATAGTGTAATTTTATTTTGAAATTATCTTACGCTTAAAGGCAAAGAAAAAATAAATATTTATTCTAAACTAAACTAAACTAAACTCTTTTTCCCATTGCAATCTAGTAGAGTAAACGCTTCAAACGCAATCACATTTTATTTTAGATTTTACCTAATTGCCTTATTTTTTTTAAATATTGTTTTTATTTAAATCATTTTAAGGAGTTTATTATTATTTTGTGTATTAGCTTTATTATAATTTCAGCATATTTTTTATAATAATAAATAATAATAATAATTTTATTATGTACTAAGCACCAGCCTCAAAATTATACATATTTATTTCATAAGTGTTGCATTTGTGTTTGAGTAATTTTAAGTTTAAACAGAAAAACGTTTTTATTTTCAAAAACAAATATATTTGAAGATTTAAACAACTATTTATTAAATTAATATTAGTTTTTTATTATTATTATTTTAATAATTAACCCTTAAAGTGAAGTGTAATAATTGATGTATACAATAAAAACAATTTAAGTTAATTTAAATACTTTTTAGCAAAACAAAATCGAAAAAAAAACAATATTTTACATAAAAATAAATATTTGAGAAAAATCAATTTTATTTGGTGTTTGCTTTCAAGACCACTGTATCTTGAACTCTGTTTGAATTGTTTAGTTTCTTCCATGATTATCAGATTAATCTAGTCTTTCTTATGTTCATACACTTTGTATTGAAAATATTAACTCAACAGCAATTCGCCGCAAAATTGACACCAGCTAAGGAATTAACACAGCTCATGTTCCTCATTTATCAACCGACTGTTGAGGAAAGCGTTAGTTTTTGTCACTCAATCATTATAAATAAATAAAGTAGAGAAGTAATAAAAAAAGAAAAACAAAATAAACCTCATTGTGTCTGTCGTCGAAGATCGATTATCTTTAAGAACGCTTGTGGTGTTTGGGGATGAACGAAAGTCGCGCTAACGCTGATAACTCTGAAAGTGATTAATTATTACGTAGAATTATAAAAAAAAAAACGTATAAAACTAATATGGTTTTAAAAACAATTTGGTTGATTTTAAGTGTCACCGCTCTAATAGGATCTGATGTTTACGTACGTGCCCAGGAGGAGACTGGTAAGCCACGCAGAGTAGCAAAATCTGTTTTCAACTATAACAAACTGATATTTTTCATTTCTAAATTATAGACATTGACTATGACAGTCCAAATTCCATTGATGATCATAATATTAAAGCCACTGAAAATCGTTTAGCTGCTCAGCTGTATGCAGTTTTGGAACATTACAAACAAGAAGACCCCCTAGGTTTTCCTGGCGCTCCTATACCTGATCCCATGGATGTACCAGATATGAAGAAAAGTCTTGGCATGGCCACCCTAACAATGATGAAAGTTAAGGCTTATGGTTTATCGAAATTTCGTATTGCCAGCATTAATGCCGATTTGAAAGCTATGAAGGTATGTCTGTAGGTAGAAAAAAGTATAAAATGGGATGATTCAATATCATCAGTGTCAAACGGAAATGTGTTTACATGAAAATTATACTAAATCGGGGTTCAGTTGAAAATACTTTTTTTACGCAAATATTTGGTGATAACAAATATAAACATAAATGTTAAAAATATTTAATACACAAATATAAAGCTAAATCCATTTATCTGTTGAATGCCCAGAAATTTAGAATATTTTCAAAACTATAACATTGTACATAAACGAAAAACTGCCTCCTAATCGTTATTAGAATCGAAAAAACCCTTTGAAATAAAAAATGAGTCTGATCTATATAGTCCAGTCTTTAGTCCAGTTTATAGTCTAGTCTAGTCTATAGTCCAGTCTATAGTCTAGTCTATAGTCTAGTCTATAGTCCAGTCTATAGTCTAGTCTATAGTCCAGTCTATAGTCTAGTCTATAGTCCAGTCTATAGTCTAGTCTATAGTCCAGTCTATGTCTAGTCTATAGCCTAGTCTATAGTCTACTCTATAGTCTAAACTATTGAATTTGGTCTCAATCAAAGTCTGGTTTAAAGTCTAGTTTAAAGTCTGATCTAAGTCTAGTTTAAAGTCTAATCTAAAGTCTAGCTAAAAGTCGAATGTATAGTCTAGTCTATATAGTCCAATCTAGTCTATAGACCAGTCTATAGAATTTGGGCTCAATCAGTATAAAGTCTGATCTGAAGTCTCTTCTAAAATATAGTGTAAAGTCTATCCTAATAAAGCTAAGTCTAAAGTCTAGTTTATAGTTGTCTAGTACAAAGTTTAGTCTATAGTCTAGTCTATAGTATTGTCTAGTCTAGTCTATAGTCTAGTCTATAGTCTATAGTCTAGTATATAGTCAAGTCTATAGTCTAGTCTATAGTCTAGTCTATAGTCTAGTCTATAGTCTAGTCTATAGTCTAGTCTAGTCTAGTCTATAGTCTAGTCTAGTCTATAGTCTAGTCTAGTCTAGTCTAGTCTAGTCTATAGTTAGTCTAGTCTAGTCTATAGTCTAGTCTATAGTCTAGTCTATAGTCTAGTCTATAGTCTAGTCTATAGTCTAGTCTATAGTCTAGTTCTATAGTCTAGTCTATAGTCTAGTCTATAGTCTAGTCTATAGTCTAGTCTATAGTCTAGTCATAGTCTAGTCTATAGTCTAGTCTATAGTCTAGTCTATAGTCTAGTCTATAGTCTAGTCTATAGTCTAGTCTATGTCTAGTCTATAGTCTAGTCTAGTCTATAGTCTAGTCTATAGTCTAGTCTATAGTCTAGTCTATAGTCTAGTCTATAGTCTAGTCTATAGTCTAGTCTATAGTCTAGTCTATAGTCTAGTCTATAGTCTAGTCTATAGTCTAGTCTATAGTCTAGTCTATAGTCTAGTCTATAGTCTAGTCTATAGTCTAGTCTATAGTCTAGTCTATAGTCTAGTCTATAGTCTAGTCTATAGTCTAGTCTATAGTCTAGTCTATAGTCTAGTCTATAGTCTAGTCTATAGCTAGTCTATAGTCTAGTCTATAGTCTAGTCTAGTAGTCTAGTCTAGTCTAGTCTATAGTCTAGTCTATAGTCTAGTCTATAGTCCTAGTCTATAGTCTAGTCTATAGTCTAGTCTATAGTCTAGTCTATAGTCTAGTCTATAGTCTAGTCTATAGTCTAGTCTATAGTCTAGTCTATAGTCTAGTCTATAGTCTAGTCTATAGTCTAGTCTATAGTCCTAGTCTATAGTCTAGTCATAGTCTAGTCTATAGTCCTAGTCTATAGTCTAGTCTATAGTCTAGTCTATAGTCTAGTCTAATAGTCTAGTCTATAGTCTAGTCTATAGTCTAGTCTATAGTCTAGTCTATAGTCTAGTCTATAGTCTAGTCTATAGTCTAAGTCTATAGTCTAGTCTATAGTCTAGTCTATAGTCTAGTCTATAGTCTAGTCTATAGTCTAGTCTATAGTCTAGTCTATAGTCTAGTCTTAGCTAGTCTAGTCTAGTAGTCTAGTCTAGTCTATAGTCTAGTCTATAGTCCTAGTCTATAGTTTCTATAGTCTATCTATAGTCCTAGTCTATTAGTCTAGTCTAGTCTAGTCTAGTCTAAGTCTAGTCTATAGTCTAGTCTAGTCTAGTCCTATAGTCTAGTCTAGTCGTTAGTCTAGTCTAGTCTAGTCTAGTCTAGTCTAGTCTAGTATAGTTAGTCTAGTCTATAGTCTAGTCTATAGTCTATAGTCTATAGTCTCTAGTCTATAGTCAGTTAGTTCTAGTCTATAGTCTAGTTATAGTCTAGTTCTATAGTCTAGTATAGTCTAGTCTATAGTTAGTCTATAGTCTAGTCTATAGTTAGTCTATAGTCTAGTCTATAGTCTAGTCTATAGTCAAGTCTATAGTCTAGTCTATAGTCTAGTCTATAGTCTAGTCTATAGTCTAGTCTATAGTCTAGTCTATAGTCTAGTCTATAGTCTAGTCTATAGTCTAGTCTATAGTCTAGTCTATAGTCTAGTCTATAGTCTAGTCTATAGTCTAGTCTATAGTCTAGTCTATAGTCTAGTCTATAGTCTAGTCCATAGTCTAGTCTATAGTCTAGTCTATAGTCTAGTCTATAGTCTAGTCTATAGTCTAGTCTATAGTCTAGTCTATAGTCTAGTCGATAGTCTAGTCTATAGTCTAGTCCTATAGTCTAGTCCTATAGTCTAGTCTATAGTCTAGTCTATAGTCTAGTCTATAGTCTAGTCTATAGTCTAGTCTATAGTCTAGTCTATAGTCTAGTCTATAGTCTAGTCTATAGTCTAGTCTATAGTCTAGTCTATAGTCTAGTCTATAGTCTAGTCTATAGTCTAGTCTATAGTCTAGTCTATAGTCTAGTCTATAGTCTAGTCTATAGTCTAGTCTATAGTCCTAGTCTATAGTCTAGTCTATATTCTAGTCTATAGTCTAGTCTATAGTCTAGTCTAAGTCTAGTCTATAGTCTAGTCTATAGTCTAGTCTATAGTCTAGTCTATAGTCTAGTCTATAGTCTAGTCTATAGTCTAGTCTATAGTCTAGTCTAGCTAGTATCTAGTCTATAGTCTAGTCTATAGTCTAGTCTAGTCTAGTCTAGTCTAGTCTAGTCTATATTCTAGTCTATAGTCTAGTCTATAGTCTAGTCTATAGTCTAGTCTATAGTCTAGTCTATAGTCTAGTCTATAGTCTAGTCTATAGTCTAGTCTATAGTCTAGTCTATAGTCTAGTCTATAGTCTAGTCTATAGTCTAGTCTATAGTCTAGTCTATAGTCTAGTCTATAGTCTAGTCTATAGTCTAGTTATAATTTATAATCTAGTTTATAATCTAGTCTATAAAAATTCTAGTCTATAGTCTAGTCTATATTCTAGTCTATAGTCTAGTCTATAGTCTAGTCTATAGTCTAGTCTATAGTCTAGTCTATAGTCTAGTCTATAGTCTAGTCTATAGTCTAGTCTATAGTCTAGTCTATAGTCTAGTCTATAGTCTAGTTATAATTTATAATCTAGTTTATAATCTAGTCTATAGTATGGCCTAGTCTTAATATAAAATTATGTTCATTTTTCAAATTATTTAAAAAATTTAATTTTTTCAAATCCCCTTTTCTAGGTCGAAGCTGGCATTGAACTGGATACGATGGTAACCAAGGGCATGTATACTCTTAGCTCCTTTATCTCTAAAGCTAATGGACCGTTTACTGTCATCTTAAAGAAGGTTTATGTTAAGGCTACAGCATCGCTGCAAGTCCAACGTGATGGTCATTTAACCACCGAACGCATAAAAATGGATATAACTTTCAAAGACATGTCAATGGATTTCCAAAATCTAGGATTCTTAGGTACTGTTTTCCAGGGTATAGTAAACTCTGCTCCCAATCTGGTATTTGATGCCATGAAACCTTTTATGCTGCAGGAGGCCGATAAGAAGTTGCGCGAAGAAATCAATAATAATATTGTCAAATTAATGGGTGATAAATTGTTGCCTAATTCCATAACACCTCTAGATATGGCCATTGCCGAGGGTCGCAAAAAGGTGCGTGAAATGGGTTACGATCCCTACCGTATGCCCGACTACAATCGTACGGTGGGTGTGTTTAGCATGCAACTTTCAAACACTTGGATTAATGGTATTTCCTCGTTTTATCGTGTGGGTGATGTTGTGGTTTCTATGGAAAATAACACCGTTACCCTTAATGTTAAAGTTGGCACCCAACAAATAGCTGGTGCCGGTCAATGGGAAGTGGGCTGTGGTCTAGTGTCACGTGTGGGACATGTTCAGTTCACTGTTCAACATATACGTATAACTGTTAGTGTTAGCCAAGCTTTAGATACACGCAAGAGGCCGGTTATCAATGATTTACAAATTGATTTGGGTAATATACAAGTTCGTTGTGATGGTGCCGGTACTTTGGATTATATTATGGAATTTGTGGTCAATGTTCTACCAAATCTTTTGCGTTATCAAATTATGGACGCTTTGGAGAATCCTATTAAAATGCGTATACAAGAAAAATTCAATACCATCGATGTGGAACAGGCTATTAAGGATAACATTGATAAATTCCAAGCTGATGGCAAAATGTCCTTTGATTTTAAAATATAATTTTGACTTTAAAAAATGGAAATACTATGTATGTGGGAACACTTATTTAACTTTTAATGGAAACTTTGTAACGTTTCATATATCTATCCAAGATAGATTAATAAATAAAGCCTGATTTATTTAATAAAAATTCTAATTGTTTTATAATTTATTTACTAAAAATACAATATTACATATAAATTCTATTGATCAAGTCTAATCTATAATATAGTATAATCTATGGTCTACAATCTAGTCCATAGTTTGGTCTATAGTCTAGACTATAGTCAAGACTATAATGTAGTCAACAATTGAGCTTATAATCTAGTCAAGTCTATAGTTTAGTCTATAGTCTAGTCTAGTTACTAATCTATTCATGCTTATAGTCTAAAAAAAAGTCTACTAAAAGTCTAATAATAATCTATAGTCTATTCTAAAGTCCAGCTTATAGTCTAGTCTAAAGCCTAGTCTAATTTATTGTATAGTCTATAGTCTAGTCTATAGTCTACTTTATAGTATATTCTATAGCCTAGTCTATAGTCTAATCTATAGTCATGTCTGCTGTTTATTCTATAGGCTAGTCTATATTGTAGTTTAGTTAATAAGATATTCAAGTCTATAACCTAGTCTATAGTCTAGTCTATAGTCTAATTTATAGTCTAGTATATAGTCTAGTCTATAGTCTAGTCTATAGTCTGGTCTCTAGTCTATAGTCTAGTCTATAGTCTAGTCTATAGTCTAGTCTATAGTCTAGTCTATAGTCTAGTCTATAGTCTAGTCTATAGTCTAGTCTATAGTCTAGTCTATAGTCTAGTCTATAGTCTAGTCTATAGTCTAGTCTATAGTCTAGTCTATAGTCTATAGTCTAGTCTATAGTCTAGTCTATAGTCTAGTCTATAGTCTAGTCTATAGTCTAGTCTATAGTCTAGTCTATAGTCTAGTCTATAGTCTAGTCTATAGTCTAGTCTATAGTTTAGTCTATAGTCTAGTCTATAGTCTAGTCTATAGTCTAGTCTATAGTCCAGTCTATAGTCTAGTCTATAGTCTAGTCTATAGTCTAGTCTATAGTCTAGTCTATAGTCTAGTCTATAGTCTAGTCTATAGTCTAGTCTATAGTCTAGTCTATAGTCTAGTCTATAGTCTAGTCTATAGTCTAGTCTATAGTCTAGTCTATAGTCTAGTCTATAGTCTAGTCTATAGTCTAGTCTATAGTCTAGTCTATAGTCTAGTCTATAGTCTAGTCTATAGTCTAGTCTATAGTCTAGTCTATAGTCTAGTATACTGTCTAGTCTTGTCTATAGCCTAGTCTATAGTATATACATTAAGCTATTGTCTAGTCTATACTTCAGTCTATAGTGTAGTTTAAAGGCTCGTCTACAGTCTAGTTTATAGGCTAGTCTGTAGTCTAGTCTATAGTCTAGTATGTAGTCTAGTCTATAGTCTAGTCTATAGTCTATCTAATCTATACCTTAGTCTATAGTATAGTTTATAGTCTAACCTATAGTCTAGTCTATAATCTAGTCTATAGTCTAGTCTATTGTCTAGTCTATAGTCTAGTCTATAGTCTAGTCTATAGTCTAGTCTATAGTCTAGTCTATAGTCTAGTCTATAGTCTAGTCTATAGTCTAGTCTATAGTCTAGTCTATAGTCTAGTCTATAGTCTAGTCTATAGTCTAGTCTATAGTCTAGTCTATAGTCTAGTCTATAGTCTAGTCTATAGTCTAGTCTATAGTCTAGTCTATAGTCTAGTCTATAGTCTAGTCTATAGTCTAGTCTATAGTCTAGTCTATAGTCTAGTCTATAGTCTAGTCTATAGTCTAGTCTATAGTCTAGTCTATAGTCTAGTCTATAGTCTAGTCTATAGTCTAGTCTATAGTCTAGTCTATAGTCTAGTCTATAGCCTAGTCTATAGTCTAGTCTATAGTCTAGTCTATAGTCTAGTCTATAGTCTAGTCTATCTAATCTATACCTTAGTCTATAGTATAGTTTATAGTCTAGCCTATAGTCTAGTCTATAATCTAGTCTATAGTCTAGTCTATAGTCTAGTCTATAGTCTAGTCTATAGTCTAGTCTATAGTCCCAGTCTATAGTCTAGTCTATAGTCTAGTCTATAGTCTAGTCTATAGTCTAGTCTATAGTCTAGTCTATAGTCTAGTCTATAGTCTAGTCTATAGTCTAGTCTATAGTCTAGTCTATAGTCTAGTCTATAGTCTAGTCTATAGTCTAGTCTATAGTCTAGTCTATAGTCTAGTCTATAGTCTAGTCTATAGTCTAGTCTATAGTCTAGTCTATAGTCTAGTCTATAGTCTAGTCTATAGTCTAGTCTATAGTCTAGTCTATAGTCTAGTCTATAGTCTAGTCTATAGTCTAGTCTATAGTCTAGTCTATAGTCTAGTCTATAGTCTAGTCTATAGTCTAGTCTATAGTTCTAGTCTATAGTCTAGTCTATAGTCTAGTCTATAGTCGTCTAGTATAGTCTAGTCTATAGTCTAGTCTATAGTCTAGTCTATAGTCTAGTCTATAGTCTAGTCTAGTATCTAGTCTATAGTCTAGTCTATAGTCTAGTCTATAGTCTAGTCTATAGTCTAGTCTATAGTCTAGTCTATAGTCTAGTCTATAGTCTAGTCTATAGTCTAGTCTATAGTCTAGTCTATAGTCTAGTCTATAGTCTAGTCTATAGTCTAGTCTATAGTCTAGTCTATAGTCTAGTCTATAGTCTAGGTCTATATGTCTAGTCTATAGTCTAGTCTATAGTCTAGTCTATAGTCTAGTCTATAGTCTAGTCTATAGTCTAGTCTATAGTCTAGTCTATAGTCTAGTCTATAGTCTAGTCTAGTCTAGTCTATAGTCTAGTCTATAGTCTAGTCTATAGTCTAGTCTATAGTCTAGTCTATAGTCTAGTCTATAGTCTAGTCTATAGTCTAGTCTATAGTCTAGTCTATAGTCTAGTCTATAGTCTAGTCTATAGTCTAGTCTATAGTCTAGTCTATGGTCTAGTCTATAGTCTAGTCTATAGTCTAGTCTATAGTCTAGTCTATAGTCTAGTCTATAGTCTAGTCTATAGTCTAGTCTATAGTCTAGTCTATAGTCTAGTCTATAGTCTAGTCTATAGTCTAGTCTATAGTCTAGTCTATAGTCTAGTCTATAGTCTAGTCTATAGTCTAGTCTATAGTCTAGTCTATAGTCTAGTCTATAGTCTAGTCTATAGTCTAGTCTATAGTCTAGTCTATAGTCTAGTCTATAGTCTAGTCTATAGTCTAGTCTATAGTCTAGTCTATAGTCTAGTCTATAGTCTATTCTATAGTCTAGTCTATAGTCTAGTCTATAATCTAGTCTGTAGTCTAGTCTATAGTCTAGTCTATAGTCTAGTCTATAGTCTAGTCTATAGTCTAGTCTATAGTCTAGTCTAGTCCTCTAGTCCTAGTCTATAGTCTAGTCTATATAGTCTATGTCTAGTCTATAGTCTAGTCTATAGTCTAGTCTATAGTCTAGTCTATAGTCAGCATAGTCTAGTCTAGTCTATATCTAGTCTATAGTCTAGTCTATCGTCTAGTCTATAGTCTAGTCTATAGTCTAGTCTATAGTCTAGTCTATAGTCTAGTCTATAGTCTAGTCTATAGTCTAGTTCCTATAGTTAGTCTATAGTCTAGTCTATAGTCTAGTATATAGTCTAGTCTATAGTCTAGTCTATAGTCTAGTCTATAGTCTAGTCTATAGTCTAGTCTATAGTCTAGTCTATAGTTAGTCTATAGTCTGTCTATAGTCTAGTCTATAGTCTAGTCTATGTCTAGTCTATAGTCTAGTCTATAGTCTAGTCTATAGTCTAGTCTATAGTCTAGTCTATAGTCTAGTCTATAGTCTAGTATATAGTCTAGTCTATAGTCTAGTCTATAGTCTAGTCTATAGTCTAGTCTATAGTCTAGTCTAAGTCTAGTCTATAGTCTAGTCTATAGTCTATAGTCTAGTCCTATAGTAGTCTATAGTCTAGTCTAGTCTAGTCTATAGTCTAGTCTATAGTCTAGTCTATAGTCTAGTCTATAGTCATAGTCTATAGTCTAGTCTATAGTCTAGTCTATAGTCTAGTCTATAGTCAAGTCTATAGTCAGTCTATAGCCTAGTCTTTAGTCTAGTCTATAGTCTAGTCTATAGTCTAGTCTATAGTCAAGTCTATAGTCTAGTCTATAGTCTAGTCTATAGTCTAGTCTATAGTGTAGTGTATAGTCTAGTCTATAGTCTAGTCTATAGTCTAGTCTATAGTCTAGTCTATAGTCTAGTCTACATTCTAGGCTATGTTCTAGTCTATAGTCTAATCTGTTGTCCAGTCTATAATCTAGTCTATAGTCAAGTCTAGTCTAGTCTATAGTCTATAGTCTAGTCTATAGTCTAGTCTATAGTCTAGTCTATAGTCTAGTCTATAGTCTAGTCTATAGTCTAGTCTATAGTCTAGTCTATAGTCTAGTCTATAGTCTAGTCTATAGTCTAGTCTATAGTCTAGTCTATACTATAGTCTAGTCTATAGTCTAGTCTATAGTCTAGTCTATAGTCTAGTCTATAGTCTAGTCTAGTCTAGTCTATAGTCTAGTCTAGTCTAGTCTATAGTCTAGTCTATAGTCTAGTCTATAGTCTATAGTCTAGTCTATAGTCAAGTCTATAGTCTAGTCTATAGTGTAGTGTATAGTCTAGTCTATAGTCTAGTCTATAGTCTAGTCTATAGTCTAGTCTACATTCTAGGCTATGTTCTAGTCTATAGTCTAATCTGTAGTCCAGTCTATAATCTAGTCTATAGTCAAGTCTATAGTCTAGTCTATAGTCAAGTCTATAGTCTAGTCTATAGTCTAGTCTATAGTCTAGTCTATAGTCTAGTCTATAGTCTAGTCTATAGTCCAGTCTATAGTCTAGTCTATAATATAGTCTGTAGTCTAGTCTATAATATAGTCTATAGTATAGTCTATAGTACAGTCTATAGTACAGTCTATAGTCTAGTCTATAGTCTAGTTTATAGTCTGGTCAATAGGAAGTTTTCGAACAGGTTTTAAAATATTAAATTTCAATAGAAAATTGAAAAAACAAGTTGATTTGCAAAGATTTTCAACGAGTCCAATTTCAAAATTCAATATTAAAAACATTTTAACGCAAAATTCCAAGTTGATTGTTTTTTTCAATATCGGAGATCGAAAGTAGTTTTTTAATTTTAAACTTAAAATTTCGAAAATTTATTTTTCAGAAACATTAAAAGAATAATCAAGTTTGGAATGTAATAAAGTTTGCAAATTTATTAATTTTCTCGAATATTTATTCATAAATAAGCATTTTATTTAAAAATTTCAATATTTAAGCAATACCATCAATAATATTTTTATAAATAAATAATTTTACGTCACTTCTTAAGGTTCTTTTACGGAAAAACACATTAATTGCAGTTTCATGCGTTCTTTAACACGTTCCAATATTTCGTCAGCATGTTTTTGTTGATCCACATCCAAAGGAGGATTGATGGCTTCTAAGGCCTCTAGGAAATAGTTTCTGGAAATAAAGCTAATTAAGCAAACCAACAAAATAAATAAAATCTACCAAAGACCTACCTTCCCGTCTCATTTGTATACAATTTTAAAGCATCCCTTAACAAACGTATATCAACACTGGCTTGTATGGCTCCGGTATAACTGAACTGGGGCACACAACTCATTAAACGTGCCAACTCTTCGGATATAGTCAATACAATAGGCTCTAGAATGGGCCTTAATAAAGCTGGAGATATGGTAAAAATTTCCGAATAAACACCCACCAAATTATCACAACATTCATGGGCGTAAGGTCTTAACTGGCCAATTGACATTTCAATGTCCCATTGAAAGGCACCCAGATACATGGAGGGTTCAATTGTACCCACCAAAGGATCACCCTTATGCTCTACATAGGCATCCAAGATGTTGGAAAATAATTTGTTAACCGAATAACGAGCCGTTTCTATAGCTAAAGAGGGCAAAGGATAACCGAATCTGAAAAAAGGATTTAAGTTATTTTTACTTTTGAAGATTTACAAGTTCAACTTACTTTTCAAATAGGTTGCCCACTTTGTGGAAAAAACTTTTATTGCAATAGGCACAATTGGCCAAACAGCATAACATGCGTTGCTCCCATGTTATGGCTGTAGTAGCTGATAAACTGGTAAATCTACCAGAAGCAGGGCCACTGGATTGGTTATTGGGATAGCCCAGTAATTGAGAAACATTGTGGGTTGGTGTTTCCTCTTTATGCGAATGAAAAGCTAATTCTTGTATGACATTACAAAAACATAAAAGTAATTGCTGTAAGCGCAAAGACACCTCACGCTGACCATCGGATTCTGATTCCAAAAGATTTCCTTCCCTATAAATTTCACAAAATTATTAAAAAATCTATTTATGTTGGTCATACTATAAATACCTCATTTCCGGATTAATACAGGATTGTTGAGCCTCTTCTAGAGTTTCAATTAATAATTCCTCCAAACGTTGTGGTAATAGAGTAGCTCCGGGAAAATCTTCCACTCCCATTTCCCAGGTTTCTAATTCTGTAAGTTTATTGCAATTTTGTGTGGCCTTTTCGAATATATTAGAGAAACAATGGAGACGTGTGGCATCAATGAATTTTTGCACTATATCCAAAGCAGACGAAGGTAAATCCAAACTAATTAAGGTGGCATAAGTTATGCGAGTATAACGTAAACATTGCGGTAGCCAAGATTTGAAAACATCATGAGAACCATGGTTTATAGGCCATATAAGACCTACCGATTGCCTTAAAGTACGGGCCTCAGAATCTGTGGTACACATAGCCACTTTTAGATATATACAGAATTTTTCGATCGCCGTTAAAATCATGCGCTATAAGAGAAATATTAAAGTTATAAAAATGATTGGTTTTTATTAAAACAAAAGACCTACCTTGAAATCTCCTGGTCTGGGATCATTGGGACCTCTTAGTTCACCTGTAAAATACATCTGACCCAGACGCCACAGGTCTGGTAATTGTGATGCTGCTATCTCACAGATCTCTTCACAGAACAGCACACGATTGGGTGTCTGAGACATATCACGATTTTTACTTTCTGCAAAAGAATTAAATTGTATAATTTTGATTTCGTTTTTTCTTAAATCTTACTTTCTGCTCCTTGAGCATCTTTGCTGGCATATTGTTCAAATGTTTGCTTAAATGTCTGTTCTAAATATTTCGATCTTGCATCAATGGCATCCCAAGCTGGATCAGTATTGCGTAGCTTGTCATTTAAACTAGTCCCGGACTGTTGCACCTCTAAACTTATTAGAGCTTTAATAAGTTTACGTTGTTGTTCAACGCTTTGGGGCATTTTTATAACTTTTTCGTGTAATTGTTTTCGAATTTGTAAAATACGTTGATCGACTTCTTCCATTACTTGGCGGAAGAGCGAAAAAGGAGACAGAATGGGCAAGAAAGAGAGAGGGAGGGACGAGGCGAAGAGCGAGCGAGCGAGCAGCGAGCGAGCGAGCGAGCGAGCGAGCGAGCGAGGAGCGAGCGAGCGAGCGAGCGAGCGAGAGAGCGAGCGAGCGAGCGAGCGAGCGAGCGAGCGAGCGAGCGAGCGAGCGAGCGAGCGAGCGAGGAGCGAGAGAGCGAGCGAGAGAGCGAGCGAGCGAGCGAGCGAGCGAGCGAGCGAGCGAGCGAGCGAGAGAGCGAGCGAGCGAGCGAGCGAGCGAGCGAGCGGCGAGCGAGCGAGCGAGCGAGCGAGCGAGCGAGCGAGCGAGCGAGCGAGCGAGCGAGCGAGCGAGCGAGCGAGCGAGCGAGCGAGCGAGCGAGCGAGCGAGAGAGCGAGCGAGGAGCGAGCGAGCGAGCGAGCGAGCGAGCGAGCGAGCGAGCGAGGAGCGAGCGAGCGAGCGAGCGAGCGAGCGAGCGAGCGAGAGAGAGAGCGAGCGAGGCGAGCGAGCGAGCGAGCGAGCGAGCGAGCGAGCGAGCGAGCGAGCGAGCGAGCGAGCGAGCGAGCGAGCGAGGAGCGAGCGAGCGAGCGAGCGAGCGAGCGAGCGAGCGAGCGAGCGAGCGAGCGAGCGAGCGAGCGAGCGAGCGAGCGAGCGAGCGAGCGAGCGAGCGAGCGAGCGAGCGAGCGAGCGAGCGAGCGAGCGAGCGAGCGAGCGAGCGAGCGAGCGAGCGAGCGAGCGAGCGAGCGAGCGAGCGAGCGAGCGAGCGAGCGAGCGAGCGAGCGAGCGAGCGAGCGAGCGAGCGAGCGAGCGAGCGAGCGAGCGAGCGAGCGAGCGAGCGAGCGAGCGAGCGAGCGAGCGAGCGAGCGAGCGAGCGAGCGAGCGAGCGAGCGAGCGAGCGAGCGAGCGAGCGAGCGAGCGAGCGAGCGAGCGAGCGAGCGAGCGAGCGAGCGAGCGAGCGAGCGAGCGAGCGAGCGAGCGAGCGAGCGAGCGAGCGAGCGAGCGAGCGAGCGAGCGAGCGAGCGAGCGAGCGAGCGAGCGAGCGAGCGAGCGAGCGAGCGAGCGAGCGAGCGAGCGAGCGAGCGAGCGGCGAGCGAGCAGCGAGGAGCGAGCGAGCGAGCGAGCGAAGCGAGCGAGCGAGCGAGCGAGCGAGCGAGCGAGAGCGAGCGAGCGAGCGAGCGAGCGAGGAGCGAGCGAGCGAGCGAGCGAGCGAGCGAGAGCAGCGAGCGAGCGAGCGAGGAGCGAGCGAGCAGAGCGAGCGAGCGAGCGAGCGAGCGAGAGCGAGCAGCGAGCGAGCGAGAGCGAGGCGAGCGAGCGAGCGAGCGAGCGAGAGCGAGCGAGCGAGCGATCGAGCGAGCGAAGCGACGAGAGAGCGAGAGAGCGACGAGCCAGACTAGCGAGCGAGAGCGACGAGTATCTAGGATCTATCTATTATCATCTATCTAATATATCTATCTATCTATTAGTATCTATCTATCTATCTATCTATCTATCTATCTATCTATCTATCTATCTATCTATCTATCTATCTATCTATCTTCTAACTTACCGGAATTTCGTTTTTACTAAACGACTCTTTGCTCTGGCGTAATCGTTAACAACAATATCAAATTCTCCAGCGGCAGCTCTTTTCTCCACAGAGTTAGGTAAACAAAATAAGAATTTGTGACGAGATAATGCCAACAACACTGCCCTGGTCGAATCGGCCTTCTCTTTACGCAACAACACATCAGTGAATATATTTTCAGACTCAGAAATGGAATCTAAAAAAGATGACAATATATAGTACTATACAAAAATATAAAAACAGTAATCTTACTTTCAATTTCCTCTTGCAGAACCTTTAGAGGTTCAGGACCATATTGCTTTTGATCCTCTTGCAGCTTATCACGTATATTCATCATAGTATCCAGCTGATCAATTACAGAGCCCGCATTCGATTTCAAAAAGGAAAGTTGACCCTCTTTCTGAGATTCTACTTTACGATTTAGATAATTAAGACCAGCTTTCAAGTCCGCAAACGTAGTAGCCGAATGTTTTTCCAATAAAAACAAGGCCGGAGAAAAATTCTCCTGCAACAAGTCGCCACTATTATTTGGAAATAGTTCTCTTAGATTTTCTACATTTTTCTGCTCATTGCCCTCGGTAGATAAACCCAAGGGATCCTCCTGCGTCAGCACGGACTGCACTAGAGTACGTCTACCCCAGGCGAAATTTTGTGAGGGAGCTTCATCTATCCATACAGCAGACTCTTTTAAGGGACCAATAATTTCATGATTACCTATAGCTCTAAATTGCACCGACGAGGTACCCTCACCACCACTTCTGGTGGTAACAATAATATCACCAATTCCCTTTGCTGGTCCTGAACGGGCTATGATTTTATTGGGTGACACCCATTCGGCCGAGAGTAGACAGTCGAAACCACAAATTTTCAAACCTTTAAGAAAAATACATTATCATTTTCCAGCAAATTTAGATGACGAATACAATCCATTTCTTGTTTACCTATCAAATCTGTGGGTTTAGAACCCAAAAATTCACCACGTATTATAACACGAGTTCCAGGCGGTCCCTCTTTTGGTGAAAGACCAGTTACCACAGGTTGCGGAGCCATTAATATAGATTATTTTCTTTTCCTAAATTGAACAAATCATGTAGATTAAAAAAAAAACGACACCCTTTATTTTTTTAATAATAAACAAATCAAAACAAATAGCTATGTTGTCAAAAACGAAATGGAATGAAACAAAGCAAATTCGAACAATGCATGTCAGCAATTTTGCTGATTTACAGCAAAAATCTGTTTTTTATATGAACTAAGCATATGCATATTGTTAACAGTGATGGATATATCTATCAAGCCTGATTAGTCAACCCTGACTAACATTTCCATCATCCATGATTTGTAAACAACAAAAGAGTGAGCAGTTTTAAAGTCGAGAGAATTCATAAGTGTGAGGGAGATGCAAAATCACACGTAAGCAAATGTTTCCATCACTTTTTTCATATTGCCCTTAAGAAACTTATAGAAACTTTGTTCTACGCTATGATAGAATCCATCCATCAGTAGTGCCAGTCAAATGACTGTCACTGTTCTTGTAGGGATCGAACTTAAAGGGGGTATCTGAGCAAAATCTGCCGGAATTATATTAATATACGTGTTTGTGTGTCGAACTCAGCAAAATTAATCAAAAAAAGTAGAAAAGTAAGTCGGGCATGGCCGCCATATCACAGAGCACACAGAAAATAATATACCCTCCCCACTATGGTGTTGTAGGGTATAAAAAATACGCCACATCTGGCAACTTGGCAATTTATGTCAACAGCTGATTGCGAAAAAAAAAGAACGAATGACAGTGAAAAACGAAACAAACGAAAATAGTTGTGTTTTTTTAACGGATGCAGGCCAAGAATGGATGACGTAGCCAGTGTTCAGCTAGAAAATGAAAATTTACGGAAAATTCGCTCACGACTCCTATTGTGGGATGCTAAAAACAATGCCCTAGCTGCTTTGAATGTAACACAAGATGAATGTCTTGAGCAAATCAATTCAATATGGTCGCAGGAAGCAGAGGTAAATTGTACACAATACGAAATCGATTTGAGGCACTAACATTTTGTTTAATTTTTCCAGTTACCCTCCACGGAACAAGCTAGTGATGAAGTAAAGGATACTACTACCGATTTAGAAACAAATTCCTTGTCTCTTAGCAGTCTACAGCAATCACTGCCACCGGGTATAGATACCACCCATGATTTTTTGCTGCTGTACGATCGTGTTCATGCCGAAATACATGAGAATAGCAATGCGGTATCACATCGTTATTTGCAGCAGTTGATTACCAGAAGTACGGAGTGCAAACGTATGTTAACACAAATAGAGGCAGCCATGGGACGTTTGAAAACCTTACGTGAGGAATATGATTTTGTATCGGAAAAAACTGAGGCTCTTAATAATGCCAGTGAACAGTTGATAGAGGAACAGGAAAAGTTGCAGTCTTTGGGAGATGAAATACACAAACGTTTGCACTATTTCAACCAAGTGGAACTTTTAAATCAACGTCTACACAGTCCTACTCTCTCAGTAGCCTCAGAGTCGTTTCGTGAATGTTTGAACAAAATAGATGAATGTTTGACTTATCTAAAGGATCATGTAAGTTTCTTTTTCCAACTTTTGTTGTATGGTTTTAATCGTTATAAACTTGTTTCAGTCGAAATTTAAAGATTCTCCTGCTTTTATCATCAAATACAAACATTGTTTGGCCAAGGCTGTGACGCTGGTTAAAAACTATGTTAACACTGTAATGTCACAAGCTACCGAAGCTACTTTGCATCCCAAACAGAATAGCACGGTAAGCGGAAGTAGTAGTAGTACAGAGGCCTCTATTACCTCTCCCGATGCAGCTTTTGCTTTATACTATGGTAAATATCAAACCTCGGCGGCTAAGGTTAAAAGAGTTTCACAAATGATTGAATCTCGTATCAATGTATGTCCGGAGTATGCAAATCTTTTAGCGGAATTGCAACAGAATTATCTAAATGAAAGGGCCACCATAATGACACCCGCAGTTGATAAAGCTATTAAGGATATTAAAACTCAGCATAAGGGTGATCATTGTGCTTTAATGCGCAGCTCTTGTGCTTTTCTGGTGCATATATGCCAAGATGAGCAGAGATTGTATTACCAATTTTTCGCCTTGGAAAGCGAGCAATTAACGTGAGTAAAAGATAAGATCAAGATTTTTTTTTTTAATACAAGTTAATTTTGTTCCGTTTAAAGATCATATCTGGAGAATTTGTGTAATATTCTTTATGACACTATGCGTCCGTTTATTATTCATATAAATCATTTGGAAACATTGGCTGAAATTTGCTCAATATTAAGAATAGAAATGCTAGAGGAACATGTGCAACAAAATCGTAAGTTTTTGAGCTTTGTTTAAATCATTTCAATTATTATTTGTATATTGTTTATAGCCACTGCTTTGGAGGCCTTTGCCACTATAGCCAATCAACTGCTGCAAGATGTCCAAGAACGTTTGGTATTCAGAGCTCATTTGTATTTACAATCTGATATCTTGAATTACAATCCTTCGGCTGGAGATTTGGCTTATCCTGAGAAATTGGAAATGATGGAGGTGGAGCAAGAATTGCTTAATCTGTTTAGTGTTATTGTAAAGTTTTTCTTTTTCTGTGTATTTTAGAGTATAGCTTTGTCTTTGCAAGATCCTCCACAAATACGTCGCTTTGATTCAAGGTCCTCGTTGGTATCTACAACTTCTAATGTTACAGAAGCCGAAAGTGTTGATACAAGTGTTAGTCGTGTCAGAAATATGAGTAAGTATTTCGGTTAATGTCATATGTTTTCTAATTTTTGAAAATTCCTTTTTATATCTTTAGATTCACCGGCTGATTTGCATGGCATGTGGTATCCCACTGTTAGACGTACATTGGTTTGTTTATCACGTCTCTATCGTTGTGTTGATCGGCCCATATTCCAGGGTCTATCTCAAGAAGCTTTAAAACATTGTATACAAAGTGTCTCCGCGGCAGCCTCGAAAATATCACAATCTAAGGCAAGACGAAAGTCAAAGTTATATTAAAACATAACCATTAACATTAATTACCTTCCTTACAGACTCCCATAGATGGTGAATTATTTGAAATTAAACATTTGTTAATTTTACGAGAACAAATTGCACCCTTTCGTGTGGATTTTACTGTAAAAGAAACCTCTTTGGATTTCAGTAAAGTGAAAACTGCTGCCTTTGGTCTATTGCAAAAACGCAAACAACTGTTTTCCATGGGTAGCAATAATGCTTTGCTGGAGTTTTTACTAGAAGGTACACCACAGATAAAAGAACATTTATTGGATTCACGCAAAGAAGTAGACCGTCAATTGAAATTTGTTTGTGAAAAGTTTATTAAAGATTCGCTGCAAACTTTGGCTGCTCCACTAGTAACATTCCTGGATAAGGCACAAGCGGTGGTGAATACTGTCCAGCCAGCCGTAAACAAGGAGCAACAGCAGCAGCAAACACAAAATAATAAGATAAACTATGCATTAAGGCAAAGTGCTTGGGCCAGTCCTCAACAGATAAGTAGTGTTATACAGGAGACACAACGTTTGATCAAAAGCAAACTGCCCATGTTGCAGCGTTCCATGCAATTGTATTTAAGCAATCGGGATACTGAATTTATAATATTCCGACCCATAAGAGTAAGTTTTAGTGGAATTAAATTCAGAAAGTTTTTAAATATTTGCTTATTTTTTTGTGCGTTTTAGAACAACATTATACAATCTTTTGTTAAACTCGAGCAATTATTAACCACCAATGGCTATAGTCCAGATGACATGATTATTACTAGTTGCCCTTCTGCAGAGCAGGTCTCCATTATACTATCCAGCGCTAGTATTTTAGCAGCCGATGCCATGATTAATTTCTCAGCAGTTCAACGTAAAACAAGTGTAGCTTCTGTAGACAACAGTATTTTGCCCACAAATTCCTCTGAACAACAACAACCACAAAGAAAAATATCCCTAGACAAAAAAGTTAGTTTTGAGGGTTCTACTGCAAAAGAAGCCATGGAAAATTTGCCCGAGCTAACAGAGTCCTCTGGCAATAATAGCAGTGTTACCTCACCAACAGCACTATCGCCAGAACCTGCTCAAAGTAACGATATGCCAGCAGGCAATGATATAAACTCTACCGCTGAATAGTTAGGACAATGTTATTATACATATTACACTTATAATTATACTTATATTTTATTTTTATTAAACTACACAATAAAACATAAAACATACAATAATAATAATAATATAAATAATGTTAAAAAAAACTTTCTTAGTGTTTTTATGGGTTTAGAAAAAAGTTAATAATAAATTACGAGTTTTAACAATCTCTGCAATAGAATCATTTACTAATTAACTATAGTTCTATTTTAAAATTCATAAAGATCTACAAATTTAAAATAATGTCTAGTTGATGTTGGTCTACTAAAGCGCTGCTCAGGCAAATGTCTCAATAAGTTTTTGTTTTTCTACATAGCTGCTAAATAAGTCACTGTTTGAACTACGATAAAGAGCATTTGTCTTTGCCAGAGTTTTGTTGCTGATCATTACCTCCCACTGGGACGGTAGTGTTATTGCGTCGTTGTGTATTTGTGGCGGCAGCTGCTGCTGCCGTTTCATTCCGTCTATTGCGATCGTTGGTTTCATCTAATTCCATAATGGACAAGGCAATGGCACGAGCTAAAGCTTCATCCTCTGACTGTAAAGAAATTGAATTTAGAATATGTTTTGTATAAACTTGACTACAGACTAGAGTTCTAACTATAGATAAAACTATAGTTCAGACTATAGGGTAAACTACAGTCCAGACTATGAACTTCAGTCTATATTCCAGGCTATATTATCTTCCAGACTATGTGTGCTATAGTCCTGACTATGGACTAGGCTATAGTCCGTACTACAAACTGGACTATTATCCACACTAAAGACTAGAATATTGACCACACTATAGGTTATACTATATTTTATAATCTGGACTCGTCCATATATATTGCCTTTCTTCAGAACATAATTGTATGCAATAATAACAAAATAAACTTACTATGTTTCCCTGAATAGTTTGCATTTGACTAGAACCTGCCGTCAAACGTTGTGCTGCTGCTGCTCTGACTGCAGCGGTAGTGGGTTTGGGTGCAGTATTAAATAAAGTATTTGGTGGTTTTTGTGTACGTCGTTGTTCGGCAGCTTTCCTATAAAAGTAAACATAAAAAAACATGTTATTAATTAACTAGATTTAACACAGATTTTCTTGATACTTACGCTGCCATATTCCTTTTTTGATCAGTTTCATTTTTTAATGACGATGACTGGCATTCATGATCGGCGGTGTGACGATGACGCAAACAAAAGTTACGTTTGCATTGGGAACAGTTGACTGGTATTAATTCTTTTCGTTTGCAGTTTTTATAGGAACAACGGTTGGTGAAAATTTTTCGAGAATCCGATTTACATTGTTGGTCGATGTGTTGTCCCACCGTCAAATCCGGTTCAACACCAGGGGCAGTTGGTACGGGTTCACCACACAGTGGACATAACGGCACTTGATAATCTTTGCGCAAACCGGAGGCACAATTGTGCTGTTCATAGTTAAAGTGCGAGGAACAAAATACTTGATTGCAAGCATCACATTTCATGGGTAAAAAATCTCAAAATAGAACAAATACCTTTAGTATGTGAAACTGGTATGTATTCGAAAACACTTCCGTGTTTGGAAAAGTAGAATAGATATACTTACCAAGTCTGTTGCATGTTTTTTCATTGCAATGTTGTCCTAAATGTGGAAATTCCATGTTTATGCTTTTGTTAATAAACTAATTATTACTGGAATGTTGAAATTTAAAATTTATTCTAAAATAATCTCGAACAATTGGAACGATATGACCACTTTTTGTTAAAAATTGCACCAAAACAAAAGATGACTAAACAAAATATCTGCAATTTATACAAAATCCTAATGAAAAATAAATGATGTTTGACATTTCGTCAGACACCTACGTCAACAAAAATTTTCTACAACGGCGATAGCTGACAATTATAACTCTGCGGCGGCTAAATAATGTTAACGGCGTTGAGATTTTCACAGTTTGTTTTATTTTTTTCCAATGGTATTCATCACAGTGCAATTATGAACTCAAAATTAATATATTTCAAAAAAACAAATAATATGGAAATATTCGCTAAAATAAATCCTTAAATAACGATCAATTAAAGCAATTAGTAAAAGTCTGTAATCACTCAACTCAATCACGTATCTAAAAACGCAAAATCGGATATAGATCCTTAAATGATGACCAAACAGATATAAAGTCTTAATTTCCATCATTGGCTGTAGATCCTTAAATAACGCTCTAATCAACAAAACGGTGAAAATCTGTGATCACTTGTAATTTCCATCAAAAACCGACTTTTATATGAACAACATAAAATCGGCTGTAGATCCTTAAATAACGCACCAATCGAAAAAAACAGTTAAAATCTGTGATCACTCATATTTTCCATGAAAAATCGATTTTTATATGAAAAACATAAAATCGTCTGTAGATCTTAAATAACGCTCCAATTTACAAAACAGTTAAAATCTATGATCACTCATATTTTCCATGAAAAATCGATTTTTATATGAAAAACATAAAATCGGCTCTAAATCCTTAAATAACGAACCAATAAACAAAACATTGGAAATCTGTGATCATTTATAATTACCATTAAAAATCGATTTTTATATGAAACACATAAAATCGGTTGTAGATCCTTAAATAACGCTCCAATCGACAAAAGAGTGGAAATCTGTGATCACTCATATTTTCCATAAAAAATCGATTTTTATATGAAAAACATAAAATGGGCTGTAGATCCTTAAATAACGCTCCAATCAACAAAACAGTGAAAATCTGTGATCACTTGTAATTTCCATGAAAAATCGATTTTTATATGAAAAATATAAAATCGGCTGTAGATCCTTAAATAACGCTCCAATCGACAAAGCAGTGAAAATCTGTGATCACTCATATTTTCCATGAAAAATCGATTTTTATATGAAAAACATAAAATCGGCTGTAGATCCTTAAATAACGCTCCAATCGACAAAACAGTGAAAATATGTTATCACTCATATTTTCCATGAAAAATAGATTTTTATATGAAAAACATAAAATCGGCTGTAGATCCTTAAATAACGCTCCAATTGACAAAACAGTGAAAATTTGTGATCACTTGTAATTTCCATGAAAAATCGATTTTTATATGAAAAACATAAAATCGGCTGTAGATCCTTAAATAACGCTCCAATCTACAAAACAGTGAAAATCTGTGATCACTCATATTTTCCATAACAAAATCGATTTTTATATGAAAAACATAAAATCGGCTGTAGATCCTTAAATAACGCTCCAACCGACAAAACAGTGAAAATCTGTGATCACTCATATTTTCCATAACAAAATCGATTTTTATATGAAAAACATAAAATCGGCTGTAGATCCTTAAATAACGCTCCAATCGACAAAACAGTGAAAATCTGTGATCACTTGTAATTTCCATGAAAAATCGATTTTTATATGAAAAACATAAAATCGGCTGTAGATCCTTAAATAACGATCCAATCGACAAAACAGTGAAAATCTGTGATCACTCATATTTTCCATAAAAAATAGATTTTTATATGAAAAACATAAAATCGGCTGTATATCCTTAAATAACGCTCCAATCAACAAAACAGTGAAAATCTGTGATCACTTGTAATTTCCATGAAAAATCGATTTTTATATGAAAAACATAAAATCGGCTGTAGATCCTTAAATAACGCTCCAACCGACAAAACAGTGAAAATCTGTGATCACTCATATTTTCCATAACAAAATCGATTTTTATATGAAAAACATAAAATCGGCTGTAGATCCTTAAATAACGCTCCAATCAACAAAACAGTGAAAATCTGTGATCACTTGTAATTTCCATGAAAAATCGATTTTTATATGAAAAACATAAAATCGGCTGTAGATCCTTAAAAAACGCTCCAATCTACAAAACAGTGAAAATCTGTGATCACTCATATTTTCCATGAAAAATAGATTTTTATATGAAAAACATAAAATCGGCTGTAGATCCTTAAATAACGCTCCAATTGACAAAACAGTGAAAATTTGTGATCACTTGTAATTTCTATGAAAAATCGATTTTTATATGAAAAACATAAAATCGGCTGTAGATCCTTAAATAACGCTCCAATCTACAAAACAGTGAAAATCTGTGATCACTCATATTTTCCATAACAAAATCGATTTTTATATGAAAAACATAAAATCGGCTGTAGATCCTTAAATAACGCTCCAACCGACAAAACAGTGAAAATCTGTGATCACTTGTATTTTCCATGAAAAATCGATTTTTATATGAAAAACATAAAATCGGCTGTAGATCCTTAAATAACGATCCAATCGACAAAACAGTGAAAATCTGTGATCACTCATATTTTCCATAAAAAATCGATTTTTATATGAAAAACATAAAATCGGCTGTATATCCTTAAATAACGCTCCAATCAACAAAACAGTGAAAATCTGTGATCACTTGTAATTTCCATAAAAAATCGATTTTTATATGAAAAACATAAAATCGGCTGTAGATCCTTAAAAAACGCTCCAATCTACAAAACAGTGAAAATCTGTGATCACTTGTATTTTCCATGAAAAATCGATTTTTATATGAAAAACATAAAATCGGCTGTATATCCTTAAATAACGCTCCAATCAACAAAACAGTGAAAATCTGTGATCACTCATATTTTCCATAAAAAATCGATTTTTATATGAAAAACATAAAAAAGGCTGTAGATCCTTAAATAACGCTCCAATCAACAAAACAGTGAAAATCTGTGATCACTTGTAATTTCCATGAAAAATCGATTTTTATATGAAAAACTTAAAATCGGCTGTAGATCCTTAAATAACGCTCCAATCAACAAATCAGTGAAAATCTGTGATCACTTGTAATTTCTATGAAAAATCGATTTTTATATGAAAAACATAAAATCGGCTGTAGATCCTTAAATAACGCTCCAATCGACAAAGCAATGAAAATCTGTGATCACTCATATTTTCCATGAAAAATCGATTTTTATATGAAAAACATAAAATCGGCTGTAGATCCTTAAAAAACGCTCCAATCGACAAACCAATGAAAATCTGTGATCCCTCATATTTTCCATAACAAAACCGATTTTTATATGAAAAACATAAAATCGGCTGTAGATCCTTAAATAACGCTCCAACCGACAAAACAGTGAAAATCTGTGATCACTCATATTTTCCATAAAAAATCGATTTTTATATGAAAAACATAAAATCGGCTGTAGATCCTTAAATAACGCTCCAATCAACAAAACAGTGAAAATCTGTGATCACTTGTAATTTCCATGAAAAATCGATTTTTATATGAAAAACTTAAAATCGGCTGTAGATCCTTAAATAACGCTCCAATCAACAAATCAGTGAAAATCTGTGATCACTTGTAATTTCTATGAAAAATCGATTTTTATATGAAAAACATAAAATCGGCTGTAGATCCTTAAATAACGCTCCAACCGACAAAACAGTGAAAATCTGTGATCACTCATATTTTCCATGAAAAATCGATTTTTATATGAAAAACATAAAATCGGCTGTAGATCCTTAAAAAACGCTCCAATCGACAAACCAATGAAAATCTGTGATCACTCATATTTTCCATAACAAAACCGATTTTTATATGAAAAACATAAAATCGGCTGTAGATCCTTAAATAACGCTCCAACCGACAAAACAGTGAAAATCTGTGATCACTCATATTTTCCATGAAAAATCGATTTTTATATGAAAAACATAAAATCGGCTGTAGATCCTTAAAAAACGCTCCAATCGACAAACCAATGAAAATCTGTGATCACTCATATTTTCCATAACAAAACCGATTTTTATATGAAAAACATAAAATCGGCTGTAGATCCTTAAATAACGCTCCAACCGACAAAACAGTGAAAATCTGTGATCACTCATATTTTCCATAAAAAATCGATTTTTATATGAAAAACATAAAATCGGCTGTAGATCCTTAAATAACGCTCCAATCAACAAAACAGTGAAAATCTGTGATCACTTGTAATTTCCATGAAAAATCGATTTTTATATGAAAAACATAAAATCGGCTGTAGATCCTTAAATAACGCTCCAATCTACAAAACAGTGAAAATCTGTGATCACTCATATTTTCCATGAAAAATCGATTTTTATATGAAAAACATAAAATCGGCTGTAGATCCTTAAATAACGATCCAATCGACAAAACAGTGAAAATCTGTGATCACTCATATTTTCCATGAAAAATCGATTTTTATATGAAAAACATAAAATCGGCTGTAGATCCTTAAATAACGCTCCAATCGACAAAGCAATGAAAATCTGTGATCACTCATATTTTCCATGAAAAATCGATTTTTATATGAAAAACATAAAATCGGCTGTAGATCCTTAAATAACGCTCCAATCGACAAACCAATGAAAATCTGTGATCACTCATATTTTCCATAACAAAACCGATTTTTATATGAAAAACATAAAATCGGCTGTAGATCCTTAAATAACGCTCCAACCGACAAAACAGTGAAAATCTGTGATCACTCATATTTTCCATAAAAAATCGATTTTTATATGAAAAACATAAAATCGGCTGTAGATCCTTAAATAACGCTCCAATCAACAAATCAGTGAAAATCTGTGATCACTTGTAATTTCCATGAAAAATCGATTTTTATATGAAAAACATAAAATCGGCTGTAGATCCTTAAATAACGCTCCAATCTACAAAACAGTGAAAATCTGTGATCACTCATATTTTCCATGAAAAATCGATTTTTATATGAAAAACATAAAATCGGCTGTAGATCCTTAAATAACGATCCAATCGACAAAACAGTGAAAATCTGTGATCACTCATATTTTCCATAAAAAATCGATTTTTATATGAAAAACATAAAAAAGGCTGTAGATCCTTAAATAACGCTCCAATCAACAAAACAGTGAAAATCTGTGATAACTTGTAATTTCTATGAAAAATCGATTTTTATATGAAAAACATAAAATCGGCTGTAGATCCTTAAATAACGCTCCAATCGACAAAGCAATGAAAATCTGTGATCACTCATATTTTCCATAAAAAATCGATTTTTATATGAAAAACATAAAATCGGCTGTAGATCCTTAAATAACGCTCCAACCGACAAAACAGTGAAAATCTGTGATCACTCATATTTTCCATAAAAAATCGATTTTTATATGAAAAACATAAAATCGGCTGTAGATCCTTAAATAACGCTCCAATCAACAAAACAGTGAAAATCTGTGATCACTTGTAATTTCTATGAAAAATCGATTTTTATATGAAAAACATAAAATCGGCTGTAGATCCTTAAATAACGCTCCAATCTACAAAACAGTGAAAATCTGTGATCACTCATATTTTCCATAACAAAATCGATTTTTATATGAAAAACATAAAATCGGCTGTAGATCCTTAAATAACGCTCCAACCGACAAAACAGTGAAAATCTGTGATCACTTGTATTTTCCATGAAAAATCGATTTTTATATGAAAAACATAAAATCAGTTGTAGATCCTTAAATAACGATCCAATCGACAAAACAGTGAAAATCTGTGATCACTCATATTTTCCATGAAAAATCGATTTTTATATGAAAAATATAAAATCGACCGTAGATCCTTAAATAACGCTCCAATCGACAAAACAGTGAAAATCTGTCATCACTTGTAATTTCCATGAAAAATCGATTTTTATATGAAAAACATAAAATCAGTTGTAGATCCTTAAATAACGCTCCAATCGACAAAACAGTGAAAATCTGTCATCACTTGTAATTTCCATGAAAAATCGATTTTTATATGAAAAACATAAAATCAGCTGTAGATCCTTAAATAAAGCTCCAATCGACAAAGAAGTGAAAATCTGTGATCACTCATATTTTCCATGAAAAATCGATTTTTATATGAAAAACATAAAATCGGCTGTAGATCCTTAAATAACGCTCCAATCGACAAAACAGTGAAAATCTGTGATCACTCATATTTTCCATGAAAAATCGATTTTTATATGAAAAACATAAAATCGGCTGTAGATCCTTAAAGAACGCTCCAATCGACAAAACAGTGAAAATCTGTGATCACTCATATTTTCCATGAAAAATCGATTTTTATATGAAAAACATAAAATCGGCTGTAGATCCTTAAATAACGCTCCAATCAACAAAACAGTGAAAATCTGTGATCACTTGTAATTTCCATGAAAAATCGATTTTTATATGAAAAACATAAAATTGGCTGTAAATCGTTAAATAACGCTCCAATCGAGAAAACAGTGAAAATCTGTGATCACTCATATTTTCCATGAAAAATAGATTTTTATATGAAAAACATAAAATCGGCTGTAGATCCTTAAATAACGCTCCAATCAACAAATCAGTGAAAATCTGTGATCACTTGTAATTTCCATGAAAAATCGATTTTTATATGAAAAATATAAAATCGGCTGTAGATCCTTAAATAACGCTCCAATCGACAAAGCAGTGAAAATCTGTGATCACTCATATTTTCCATGAAAAATCGATTTTTATATGAAAAACATAAAATCGGCTGTAGATCCTTAAATAACGCTCCAATCAACAAATCAGTGAAAATCTGTGATCACTTGTAATTTCCATGAAAAATCGATTTTTATATGAAAAATATAAAATCGGCTGTAGATCCTTAAATAACGCTCCAATCGACAAAGCAGTGAAAATCTGTGATCACTTGTATTTCCATGAAAAAGCGATTTTTATATGAAAAACATAAAATCGGCTGTAGATCCTTAAATAACGCTCCAATCAACAAAACAGTGAAAATCTGTGATCACTCATATTTTCCATGAAAAATCGATTTTTATATGAAAAATATAAAATCGACCGTAGATCCTTAAATAACGCTCCAATCGACAAAACAGTGAAAATCTGTCATCACTTGTAATTTCCATGAAAAATCGATTTTTATATGAAAAACATAAAATCAGCTGTAGATCCTTAAATAAAGCTCCAATCGACAAAGTAGTGAAAATCTGTGATCACTTGTAATTTCCATGAAAAATCGATTTTTATATGAAAAACATAAAATCGACCGTAGATCCTTAAATAACGCTCCAATCGACAAAACAGTTAAAATCTGTGATCACTCATATTTTCCATGAAAAATCGATTTTTATATGAAAAACATAAAATCGGCTGTAGATCCTTAAATAACGCTCCAATCGACAAAACAGTGAAAATCTGTGATCACTCATATTTTCCATGAAAAATCGATTTTTATATGAAAAACATAAAATCGGCTGTAGATCCTTAAATAACGCTCCAATCGACAAAACAATGAAAATCTGTGATCACTCATATTTTCCATGAAAAATCGATTTTTATATGAAAAACATAAAATTGGCTGTAAATCGTTAAATAACGCTCCAATCGAGAAAACAGTGAAAATCTGTGATCACTCATATTTTCCATGAAAAATAGATTTTTATATGAAAAACATAAAATCGGCTGTAGATCCTTAAATAACGCTCCAATCAACAAATCAGTGAAAATCTGTGATCACTTGTAATTTCCATGAAAAATCGATTTTTATATGAAAAATATAAAATCGGCTGTAGATCCTTAAATAACGCTCCAATCGACAAAACAGTGAAAATTTGTGATCACTTGTAATTTCCATGAAAAATCGATTTTTATATGAAAAACATAAAATCGACCGTAGATCCTTAAGTAACGCTCCAATCGACAAAACAGTTAAAATCTGTGATCACTCATATTTTCCATGAAAAATCGATTTTTATATGAAAAACATAAAATCGGCTGTAGATCCTTAAATAACGCTCCAATCGACAAAACAGTGAAAATCTGTGATCACTCATATTTTCCATGAAAAATCGATTTTTATATGAAAAACATAAAATCGGCTGTAGATCCTTAAATAACGCTCCAATCAACAAAACAGTGAAAATCTGTGATCACTTGTAATTTCCATGAAAAATCGGTTTTTATATGAAAAACATAAAATCGGCTGTAGATCCTTAAATAACGCTCCAATCAACAAAACATTGAAAATCTGTGATCACTTGTAATTTCCATGAAAAATCGATTTTTATATGAAAAACATAAAATCGGCTGTAGATCCTTAAATAACGCTCCAATCGACAAAACATTGAAAATCTGTGATCACTCATATTTTCCATGAAAAATCGATTTTTATATGATAAACATAAAATCGGCTGTAGATCCTTAAATAACGCTCCAATCGACAAAACATTGAAAATCTGTGATCACTCATATTTTCCATGAAAAATCGATTTTTATATGATAAACATAAAATAGGCTGTAGATCCTTAAATAACGCTCCAATCGACAAAACATTGAAAATCTGTGATCACTTGTATTTTCCATTAAAAATCGATTTTTATATGAAAAACATAAAATCGGCTTTAGATCCTTAAATAACGCTCCAATCGACAAAACAGTTAAAATCTGTGATCACTCATATTTTCCATGAAAAATCGATTTTTATATGAAATCGACCGTAGATCCTTAAGTAACGCTCCAATCGACAAAACAGTTAAAATCTGTGATCACTCATATTTTCCATAAAAATCGATTTTTATATGAAAAACATAAAATCGGCTGTAGATCCTTAAATAACGCTCCAATCGACAAAAAAGTGAAAATCTGTGATCTCTCATATTTTCTATGAAAAATCGATTTTTATATGAAAAACATAAAATCGGCTGTAGATCCTTAAATAACGCTCCAATCGACAAAACAGTGAAAATCTGTGATCACTCATATTTTCCATGAAAAATCGATTTTTATATGAAAAACATAAAATCGACTGCAGATCCTTAAATAGCGCTCCAATCGAAAAAACAGTGAAAATCTGTGATAACTCATATTTTCCATGAAAAATCGATTTTTATATAAAAAACATAAAATCGGCTGTAGATCCTTAAATAACGCTCCAATCGACAAAACAGTGAAAATCTGTGATCACTCATATTTTCCATGAAAAATCGATTTTTATATGAAAAACATAAAACGGCTGTAGATCCTTAAATAACGCTCCAATCGACAAAACAGTTAAAATCTGTGATCACTTGTAATTTCCATGAAAAATCGATTTTTATATGAAAAACATAAAAACGGTTGTAGATCCTTAAATAACGCTCCAATCGACAAAGCAATGAAAATCTGTGATCACTCATATTTTCCAAGAAAAATCGATTTTTATATCAAAAACATAAAATCGGCTCTAAATCCTTAAATAACGCTCCAATCGACAAAGCAGAGAAAATCTGTGATCACTCATATTTTCCAAGAAAAATAGATTTTTATATGAAAAACATAAAATCGGCTGTAGATCCTTAAATAACGCTCCAATTGACAAAACAGTGAAAATCTGTGATCACTCATATTTTCCATGAAAAATCGATTTTTATATGAAAAACATAAAATCGGCTGTAGATCCTTAAATAACGCTCCAATCGACAAAACAGTGAAAATCTGTGATCACTCATATTTTCCATGAAAAATAGATTTTTATATGAAAAACATAAAATCGGCTCTAAATCCTTAAATAACGCTCCAATCTACAAAACAGTGAAAATCTGTGATCACTCATATTTTCCATGAAAAATCGATTTTTATATCAAAAACATAAAATCGGCTGTAGATCCTTAAATAACGATCCAATCGACAAAGCAGTGAAAATCTGTGATCAATCATATTTTCCATGAGAAATCGATTTTTATATGAAAAACATAAAATCGGCTGTAGATCCTTAAATAACGCTCCAATCGACAAAGCAATGAAAATCTGTGATCACTCATATTTTCCATGAAAAATCGATTTTTATATGAAAAACATAAAATTGGCTGTAGATGCTTAAATAACGCTCCAATCGACAAAACAGTGAAAATATGTGATCATTCATATTTTCCATGAAAAATCGATTTTTATATGAAAAACATAAAATCGGCTGTAGATCCTTAAATAACGCTCCAATCGACAAAACAGTGGAAATCCGTGATCACTCATATTTTCCATGAAAAATCGTTTTTTATATGAAAACTTAAAATCGGCTGTAGATCCTTAAATAACTCTCTAATTGACAAACAGTGACAATCTGTGATCACTTCTTTACTTTTTATTTCAGTTGAATTCTCTAATGTGTGTGTCAGTTATGTCCTTAAAGGAATTTTTACTTTGATTTATTTGATGTTTTGATGTGGGTCAGTATTGTTGACTGAAATGTCCTTGAAAAATTACATATAATTCATTAAATTTTCAACTTATTGATTTTTGCCGCAAAACATTCGTGATCACGAAACTTTACAATACATACATAAATATTTCTATGTTTTTATCCCATGTATTCATTGTATATTTTTTAACAAATGAAAATGTTAAATATTTTCTTTTTTGCTTTTCCTCCTTTCTCGTGCATAGGAATAAATCATTGAAATGATGGGTGGTGGTGGAGGTGGTGATGGTAAAGTGGTGTGGTTTGGTTTCTGCTGCCGGTACATTTGGTAGAAATACGATAAAACAGGAATTTTTTAATTGAGTGAAAAGCGTGATTGACAATTTCAATTATTTAAGATTTTAAGGAGTATGAATGTAGAATGAATGTATGAAACATAAGGGAAATTAAAATAATGAATGAATGAATGAATAATGAGGAAGTGTGGAATGGGTAGAGGGGTAGGGGTGTGTGTGTGTTAGTTAAAAGTGAAGTCTTGATAAATTACATTAAACAAATTGTTGTTGCTATAAAAAATAAACCAACAATTCATCTTGTTTTGGTAACAATAACAAATAAATAATAAAAATGCTTTAGAAAAAATAATGTTTTACTTTATTGATTGTGATTTTCAGTTAAATTCCATGTGGAATTATTTAAAAATTCATTGGTATTTTTAATAGACTGTTGCTAAAAATAAAATTTTATTGATATTTCAATAATAACATTTTAATAGAGAGACATCCATACAGACATATTTACATGAACACGGTAGTGGCCTTGTAAATGTCAAGTAAAATTTTAACAAAATTGTTTTATAATAATATAAACAATATTAAATGATGGACTATATAAAGCATCACATAAATCGAGTAAACAATGAAAATCTGTAATCACTTGTAATTTCCATCAAAAGTAGGGTTCTATAGTTGAAACGAAAAGTCGACTTTTCGACTTTTCGACTTTTTGTATTTAGTTAAAAGTCAACTTTTCGACCTTTCGACTTTTTCCATTTTATGAAAAGTCGATTTTTCGACTTTTCGACCTTTTTCATTTATTTAAAAGTCGACTTTTAGACTTTTCGACTTTTAGTATTTTATAAATGGTCGGCTTTTCGACTTTTTCCGACTTTTCGACTTTTTCCGACTTTTTTCGACTTTTCGACTTTTTCGACTTTTCGACTTTTTTCGACTTTTTCCGACTTTTCGACTTTTTCCGACTTTTCGACTTTTTCCGACTTTTCGACTTTTTCCGACTTTTCGACTTTTTTGATTTTTTACGACTTTTTAACTATTTTCGATTTATTTCGACTTTTTTTCGACTATTTTCGACTATTTTTTTACTTTTTTCGAGTTTTTCCGACTATATTAGAGTTTTTGACCTCTTTTCCACTTTTTTAAAATTTTCGACTCTTTTCGACTTTTCGACTTTTATCGACTTTTCGACTTTTCCGACTTTTCGACTTTTTCCGACTTTTCGACTTTTTTCGACTTTTCGACTTTTCGACTTTTTTCGACTTTCTTCGACTTTTTTCGACTTATCGACTTTTCAACTTTTTTCGACTTTTCGACTTTCCGATTTTTTGACTTTTCGACTTTTTTCGACTTTTATTTACAAAGTCGACATTTCGACTTTTTTCATAGACGATAGTCGAGTTATCGACTTTTTTGGAACAAAATAGTCGACTTCGACTTTTTTCGACAAAAAGTCGATTGTTCGATTATTCGAAAGTCGATTTATAGAACCCTAATCAAAAGTAGAACAGTGAAAATCTGTGATCACTCTTAAGCTGGAGGTCCATACCACACGTTCTACGCTTCTTCGCATTCTACGCGGTTGTCAAAAAAGTAGAATCAATGTTGTTGTGTGCTAGAAGTAGGGGTAGGTTAGGTCGATAGGAGGATGTATACTACATCAAATCCGAAGAAATACACCTAGGCCACTATCGGGCCTGTTGTGCGCTCCTTATCATGAGAAAAAAAGTAAAAGAATTATTTTTCAGTGTTCAGAAACTCAGTTTCCTGAACGAAATTCCTAAGAATCTTCCAATCGGTGTTAGTCAGGAATGTTATTTCCGGAATAACATCACTTCCAAGATACTTGGATCTAACTTCGACGAATGCCTGGCAGTGGCAAAGAAAGTGCTCCAGAGTTTTACTGTCCTCTCCACATGCTCTACATTCGTCTGAATTCGCACGTCCAATTTTGCATAGATGTGCTCGTAGTCCTGTGTGTCCACTCAGAATACCTACCATCATACTAACTTCAGACTTGCTCATTTTGAGGAGATTTTTCGTCTTGCTCTCATCAGGGTCACCCCATAGGATCTTCGTGGTTCTACCCACTGTTTCATTATTCCAAGAGGCCTTATGGGATTCTCTCACCCATATTTTTAGTTCAGCTTTTGTTGCGTCGAAGGGTTTTGCGTTTGTCAGGTTAACTGCCTCGAGCTCCCTTCCCTTTAAGGCTATTACATTCGCCCTTTCGTTACCGACTACTCCCGAGTGGGCTGGTACCCATATGATGTGAACCTTACCTCTGGGAGAGTATTCAGTTAAAGCTTTCTTACAATTCAATACGGTCTTAGATTTAGTTCTATCGCCTGATATCGCCCTAATTGCCTTCTGGCTGTCGGTAAATATATTAAGCGCTGTGGGCGCCATATTTAGTCTAATCCAATTTACGCATTCCGTTATTGCTCGTACTTCTGCCTGGAAGCTTGTGTTATGATTTGGTAAACGGTGGTATATTTCTGTTTCTGGGTCTTCAATATAGAAACCCAGCCCCACTTTGTCCCCCAATTTAGAGCCATCCGTGTAACAACGGATTCCTAATGGTATTTGCTTGACCAAGACATTCTATCTGGGATCAGCGTTTCAAAGTTTCCTACATATTCTGTGTCTGGTATACGATCAGGCACGTCCGATGATTGTGTATAACCTTCCAATGTGTCCAGTATACATTGATGACGTGTTCTATAACCGCTTTTGGCCAGTTCGCCTAAAGTAAAGAGCCGTTCGGCTGTAAGAGCCGCCTCATATCTTAAATATGTTTCAATGGGTGGAATATCTAGCAACGTTTCCAGAGCGTTGGTGAAGTAGTACACATGGCACCACTTATACCCAAGCAGCATGTACGCTGAACTCCCTGTAGTAGTTTGATATTGCACTTTTTGTCTAAAGCAGTCCACCAGATTATTGAAGCATAAGCTAGAATTGGTCTAATTACACTTTTATAAAGCCAATTTGTCATAGTAGGACTAAGACCCCATTTCAAACCTATAGTTCTCCTACATATCGCCCAGCACTATTATTTTCATCCATATATGTAACAAATTTAAGAGTTAACCTTATAGATGAAAATAATAGTGCTAGGCAAATTTTCTAAAAGGTGTTGAGTTTTCCCTAATTAATTTGTCACTTAAAAAACATTAGGTAGGCATGTTATATATCAATGGAAAGGTAATTTTGTCTATTTTTCAAAACTGTATATAATTTTTGAAAATTAAAAAATTCGCGGAATACTTTTTTTAAAAAAAATTAAAAAATGTTTTTTATTCAGTTTTTGCGAAGATACAAATTTTTCAAATTGCAATAAAAATTTTATTTATGAATATTTTTTGATGAAATTTTACAGTTGGGTAGATTTTTTACTCAAAATCCAAAAATAAATAAAAATTTCGAATTTTCTTATTAGAAATCCCGGAATTCCCAAAAAAAATTTAAAAAATCCCAAAAATGGGATTTTTTGGTTTTTTGCATATTATATACATACCAGGGGCGGGGTTATCGAGACCCGTTACAAAATGATTAAGAACATATTGGGTCCTATAAAACAGGTCACTATAATTTGATATCGACTATGCGATTTGAGAATTTTTGCTCAAAATTTAATTTTCCATAAAAAATAGGGTTTTTTTGGATGGATCTGGTCCCCTCGGTATCAAAAATTTTTAGGTTTTGTTTCATTTATCGTATTTTATGTAAAGTCAGCTTTCCAAAAAGTATAAATTCTATATACATCTTCTTAGAAACTTTTTAGATAACTTAAAAAGAAAAAGATACTTTTTTCCCAAAAAATGACAAAAAATCCCCTTTTTTTAATTTTTTAAATTAAAATGCTTATAACTTTGGACTCAGTCATGATTTTTACATACATAATTCTTTCACTGCTTGATATATAAACTTGATGTTAAGCGAATAAAAAAAAATTGCGAAAATCGGGAATATTTGGACCCGCTATTATCAAAAAAACTAAAGTAAGGACGGTAAAAATTTTAAAATTTTAATTTTCAAATGCGAATATCTCCTAAACTATAAGAGATAATTTACTGCTACATTTTTTATAGTGCTCGATGAGGAGATTCTATATACGAAATTTTTTTTAAATCGGAACTCAAATGAAGAAATAGGATCGTTTTAAAAATTTAACATAGCCGAGGTGTCCTAATTTGAGGACCCCCCCCGGGCCCCTGGTTGGCCTATAAGGTCCAAATTCAAAACCTAAACTCGACAATAGCTCCTCTTTGTGCATACCAAATTTCATTAAAATCGGCTTAACCGTTTAGAAGTTACCGAATTATTTCCCTCTTTTTTTTTTTCCTATACCACTGTGAAGCGTAGCATGTAACTTGATGCGTTAAATGCAAAGAATGTGTGAAATGCACGAAATGCTTTGCCGCGAAGACGCGTTTTAATATCCATGGACCTCCAGTTTTAATATCCATGAAAATCAATTTTTATATGAAAAACATAAAATCAGCTGAAGATCTTTAAATAACGTTTCTATCAACAAAATATATCGGTTTGATTTCATTGTTGTTTTGCTTTAACAACAATAACAAACTTTGTTTATAGGGCATGACATTTGTCAGAGATTTCTGTCAATTTAAGTTCAAGTTTTTGTAAAACTGACAAAATATACAGAAATATGTATGTATACATATTTCACATAAATCTGTCCGTCTCTTCTTCTCTCTTGGTTTATAAAGTTAAAACGTTGACAAGTACTTGACCAAAAAAGTCACAGGAGTCAAATAATTTTACATTCCGTTTGCGTTTTACTTTAGCAATGTCTTGCCATAACTATCATATACACTGACTGAATGCAGGAACTAACTGTCTGATGAACATTTTGACTGACTGACTGACTGACTGGTGACAGAGTCCAAGGTATTTGTTTGGTTTGTAATTTTAATCCATATAGCAAGCAAAGTAAGCAGCAAGTTGTATAAGAACATCAACAAGACGAACGAACAACAAACAATCCATTTTCAACACTTACAAATAAATGATTGCTTAACGAACGCAGTAAAGCAACAACAACAACAACAATAATAACAACAGAAAAAGGACGTTGTCATGTCACCACATGCAGAATGAAGAGAATTGTTGTCGTTCATGGAAACAATTGCTTTATCTGCTGATATTCACTCATGTCAGTGCCGTGCCGTGTCCAATACTTGTCCACTTTTTACTGGTAAACAATTACAAATGTGAAACATATATATTTACACGATAATGTATAATTTCTTAGAGTGAAGTTGTTGTAAAATTGAATGAGAATTCCTTTTTATTTCGATTGAATTGTAGAACATACATGGTACTTAATTAACATATGCAGTATAGTACCTTAATAGGTACAGCTATCCAAGTACTTAATATTGCTTCAAGAGGACAGCGTTAGTAACTGTGAGAGGAGGGGGAAGGGGTAATTAAAGAGAATAGAAAGAACTTACAAACAGTGAAAGTTTATGATCACTCATATTTATTATCACTAAAGGATCAAATCAAGAGTCTATAGATCCACAGATAAAAGTCCAATCGATAAAACGGTAAAAATCTGTGATCACTCTTAATTACGATCAAAAATAGATTTTTAAATGAAAAACATAAAATCTGCTGCTGATCCCTAAAAACTCTCTAAAATCTGTGATCACTCTTAATTTCCATCAAAAATCGATGTCTTTATGAAAAACATAAAAACCCGTGGTAGATCCTTAAATTACGCTCCAATCGACAAAACAGTGTAAATCTGTGATCACTCTTAATTTCCATCAAAAATCGATGACTTTATGAAAAACATAAAATTCGCTGTAGATCCTTAAACAACGCTCCAATCGAGAAAACATTGAAAATCTATAATCACTCCTAATTTCTTTCAAAAATCCTTATATAACGCTCCAATAGACAAAACAGTGAACATCTGTGATCACTCTCACTACGAGAAACAAAAAATCGTTTGTACAATTCTTAAATAGCGCTCAAATCCAGAAAAAAATGAGATTATATAGTGAAAAACCTAAAATCGGTTGTTAATCCTTGCTGGAATTGACGAGTGTATGGATTAGTCTATTTAAAAGTCTTTGTATTTGTCAATTGACTAGTTTATTGACAGGTCTATTGATTAGCCTATGAACTAGTCCATTGGCTATTCTGTAGTCGTTGGACTTAACTATGGACTAGTCTAGGAACTATTCTTCAGAGAAGTCTATTGACAAATGTACAGCCAATTTTCTTGACTAGTTTATTGACTATTCTATTGATTAGTCTATGAAATAGTCTGTCTATGGATTGGTATTTTGACTATTTAATGGATTAGTCCAATGTCTACTATATAGCCTAGTTTTTTGAATAGTCTAGTCTATTAACAAGTCCATTGACTATTCTAGTCAATAGACTGTCTAGTCTATAGACCAATCTATGTATTAATCTATTAGATAGTCTATGATTTTGCCTATTGTTTGGCCTATGGATTGGTGTTTTGACTACTATGTTATGACCTGTCAATGGACTACTTTGTTGTCTAGTCTAGTCTAGTCTATTAACAAGTCCATTGACTATTCTATAAACTTATCGAATGTCTAGTCTATAGACCAATCTATGTATTAATCTATTAGATGGTCTATGATTTTGCCTATTGTTTGGCCTATGGATTGGTGTTTTGACTACTATTCTATGACCTGTCAATGGACTACTTTGTTGTCTAGTCTATTAACAAGTCCATTGACTATTCTATAAACTTATCGACTGTCTAGTCTATAGACCAATCTATGTATTAATCTATTAGATAGTCTATGATTTTGCCTATTGTTTAGCCTATGGATTGGTGTTTTGACTACAATTCTATGACCTGTCAATGAACTACTTTGTTGTCTAGTCTAGTCTATTAACAAGTCCATTGACTATTCTATAAACTTATCGACTGTCTAGTCTATAGACCAATCTATATATTAATCTATTAGATGGTCTATGATTTTGCCTATTGTTTGGCCTATGGATTGGTGTTTTGACTACTATTCTATGACCTGTCAATGGACTACTTTGTTGTCTACTCTCTGGTCTAATCTGCTGATTAGTCTAAATTCACAAACATAATCAAGAAATTCGTACTTTAATTAAAACAGATCGTTCTAAATAGTACGATAAGTACATTAGTTACTAGAATCAAGTACGAAACTTAACCCTAAACCTCTCTTCTAAGAATTTTTTTTTGATTTATGGTCGAATACTTGATTTAAGTATGTCCAATGTTAAAGTAATCCAATCTGATTTCAAATGTCCTTCACTATTATTCAAATTCTCTCGACTTATCTATGCGCTAGTATATAGACTATATAGTCGATTGATTGGTATATAAACTAGTCTACTAACTAGTTCATTAATAAAGGCCATTGATGGACCTTACTAATACATTTGATCAACTTATGTCCGATGTGTATGACATCATTGGATCCATCCAGCATCCAATTAAGATTCAGGCGATTCAGCCCTATCCAACAATGTTTACTAAAAGATCGAAGTACGATCGAAGGAACTTACTTCACGCATAAAAGTTTTCGAAAAGTTTTAAAATACTTACTACTACAGTAACGTGAGAACAAGACCACAATCTAAAAAATCAATAACTCCAATTTAATTGTTGTGGGAAAATTTTTATCCTCAAATATCTGTCACTGCCTCAAAATGCGAAAGGAAATAAATGTTTTTTTTTTTAAATGTTGGCATTTGTGTGTGTGTGTGTGTGTTTGTGAGTGCGTATACATATTTGCAAAATTTTGTTTAAAAGTATGTTTGTATGCGCCTGGGAGCCACTCATGTAAATTGAACTTTGGTTCATTGATTCTTATAAAATCCAATTCAATTCAGTTCAACTCAATTCAATCCCTTATGAACGCATCGACAAATAATACATGAATAGAAAATTACAGACAAACGAATCAACGGACGGACAGACAGAGGGCGGAAAATTTTCCTACGTATGAATATATACATATATAACTGAAATACAGTGTGTAGTAAAAATGAAAGTGTTTAAAAGAATTATAATAAAATACTTAAGTTAATTTAATAACTAAAGTGTAATTAGCAGAAATTTTTATATTATAGCAAACATAGTTTCTTAACTTCATACATTCAAAGTGTTTGTTTACTTTTGTGACACACTGTTACAATTTTAGATATTACTTGTGTAGATCATTTATTTTTCAAAAATTCAATAGATACGAATTGATAAAAGACTCACATTCATACAAATCCATGCATCTCTTAATGTTGCTTCTAACTATCTATGGTTACTAGTTAAAAGCTTCTAAGTCGTTTTATTTACAACTTGTTGAAAGGAAGTTTTAAATTTTGAAATAGTTATATCTAAATGGAACATCTTTCAAGATTCAAAATGATTTCTGTAAAATAAATCACTCATCCTATAGCTCATGCTTAACTCGTTTTAGGACTTTTTGCCTTGTTATCATAGATATGTAGGTGTAGGTATAATTGCATGGTTATATGTATAATACTCAAGAGCAGAAAATTGCCAACATATACATACATAGAGATGTAACAAATGGTACGAGTACAGACCCCAAGGATACATAATAATTAAGGATAATTGCTTAATTACTAAATCAATAAATTCTAGATAAAATATATAAATAATGAACTCTAAACTTTATTTCAATAGACAGTTCCACACTCACATACATACATACTACGTACATATGTATGAATGCAACACATTTCGATTTAAATCCAATAGTAGACAGACAAAATAACACATCCTTTGCACGTAAATGTATCTTAACAATATAAAGAAAAAAAAAAATAAGAAAAAACACACACACACAAAAATAAAATTAAAAAAGTGCATTGAACAAAATTAATTCATTTACTATTTAAGTTTCAAACAACATTGACAGCCCCAGCCAGCACTTTGGACAAATGTATCAACGCAGAAAAACAAAGCAACAAAAAAAACTTAATGAAATAAAATAAAATTAAAACTACGAAGAAGGAGTAGTACTTGAGTCACTACTATATAGTAGCGAAATAAATAGTTTTACAAAGTTTCATCTTAATTTTTCTACGATGTTGTTTATAATTGAAAATGGCAACAAAGTTTGTCGCATTTTTTTTTCTCTCCTTTCTTTCATGATTGATGGTACTTGCTCTAATACTTGAATCAATGTCTGGGTTAGAAGAAGGAGTTTTGTGTGTCCTTGTTGTTGTTGCTGTAAGACTCTTTGCATTGGAAATCAAATTAAATTTGCCATTATTTTGCATTTACTTCTTGGATGTGAAGGCTTTTAGTTTAAGAAAATAGAGCCCACATTCATTAAACACAATAGGCTTTTTACATATACATACATACATGAATGTGTATATATGTATGTACCAAGGTACTTACAATAGAAATATATGTAAAACACTTGATTCAATTAATGTAATTTTAATTTGATTTTAATTTTAAAATGTTTTAAGTGGGAAAACGAAATTAAGTGAAGCATGTCAAAACGAACTACTAACTAACTAACTAACTAACTAACTACTAACTAACTAACTAACTAACTAACTAACTAACTAACTAACTAACTAACTAACTAACTAACTAACTAACTAACTAACTAACTAACTAACTAACTAACTACTAACTAACTAACTAACTAACTAACTAACTAACTAACTAACTACTAACTAACTACTAACTAACTAACTAACTAACTAACTAACTAACTAACTAACTAACTAACTAACTAACTAACTAACTAACTAACTAACTAACTAACTAACTAACTACTAACTAACTAACTAACTAACTAACTAACTAACTAACTAACTAACTAACTAACTAACTAACTAACTAACTAACTAACTAACTAACTAACTAACTAACTAACTAACTAACTAACTAACTAACTAACTAACTAACTAACTAACTAACTAACTAACTAACTAACTAACTAACTAACTAACTAACTAACTAACTAACTAACTAACTAACTAACTAACTAACTAACTAACTAACTAACTAACTAACTAACTAACTAACTAACTAACTAACTAACTAACTAACTAACTAACTAACTAACTAACTAACTAACTAACTAACTAACTAACTAACTAACTAACTACTAACTAACTAACTAACTACTAACTATACTAACTAACTACTAACTAACTAACTAACACTAATAACTAACTACACTAACTAACTAACTAACTAACTAACTAACTACTAACTAACTAACTAACTAACTAACTAACTAACTAACTAACTAACTAACTAACTAACTACTAACTAACTAACTAACTAACTAACTACTACTAACTAACTAACTACTAACTAACTAACTAACTAACAACTACTAACTAACTAACTAACTAACTAACTAACTAACTAACTAACTAACTAACTAACTAACTAACTAACTAACTAACTAACTAACTAACTAACTAACTACTACTACTAACTAACTAACTAACTACTAACTAACTAACTAACTAACTAACTAACTAACTAACTAACTAACTAACTAACTAACTAACTAACTAACTAACTAACTAACTACTAACTAACTACTAACTAACTAACTAACTACTAACTAACTAACTAACTAACTAACTAACTACTAACTAACTAACTAACTAACTAACTAACTAACTAACTAACTAACTAACTAACTAACTAACTACTAACTAACTACTAACTAACTAACTAACTAACTAACTAACTACTAACTAACTAACTAACTACTAACTAACTAACTAACTAACTAACTACTAACTAACTAACTAACTAACTAACTAACTACTAACTAACTAACTAACTAACTAACTAACTAACTAACTAACTAACTAACTAACTAACTAACTAACTAACTAACTAACTAACTAACTAACTAACTAACTAACTAACTAACTAACTAACTAACTAACTAACTAACTAACTACTACTAACTAACTACTAACTAACTAACTAACTAACTAACTAACTAACTAACTAACTACTAACTAACTAACTAACTAACTAACTAACTAACTAACTAACTAACTAACTAACTACTACTAACTAACTAACTAACTAACTAACTAACTAACTAACTAACTAACTAACTAACTAACTAACTACTAACTAACTACTAACTAACTATAGGTACTGGGATCGAATATGGATAAATAAAAATATATTTAATAACAGTATAACTTCAGTCCGCATTAAATTTGGTACGCGATCTTCTATTGTCCCGGGGGCGAAGCCTATTGAAAAAGGTTCATAGCCACCACCCCGAATAGGGATTGTAATTCTTGTAATCAAACTATAGGTCGCAATTATACATATAATTCAATGAAATTTGGTATATGATCTTCTATTGTCCCAGGGACGATGACTATTAAAAATGGCTAAGATCGGTCTATTACTTCAGGTAGACCCCATACAACTAAACCTTCCTAAAATGGCTTTTGAGTTCATAACTATGTTTAATATACTCATATCTCGACAAAAAGCGGTACAACTATAACCCTGCAAACTTTTGTCATGATCGGTCCTCACTGGACCCTAGACCTCATACAAAGGCTAATGTCGTGATAAAATTCTGCATAAATACATTGTATGTAAACGTAGATTCATCCACCAAATTGTATGGGGATCGGTCCATATTTTCTCCCAGACCCGATATAAAGTTGATTTCAGAAAATTTGCTTTTTATCAATAAATTATTTAAATATATCGGCGGCATTTAACTTTATTATCACATTCTATTCTCTTAACTGGTGTAGGGTATTATATAGTCGGCAACGTCCGACTATAATTTCTTACTTGTTGCAAATATTTTAAAATTTTAATAAGAAAAAAATTAATTTTAAAAAATGTCAATTTATATTATTAAGTTAATAATAATTAATGCAACTGTTAAATAATAAACATTACTAAGTTATATATTATCATTATCCCGAGATTCCGAAATTGGTTTAAAAATTTCAATATATAATAAAAATTCCCACTTTTTTCTTCTTCTTACCGAAATAATGTTGTGTCTCAATATACACATTAAGCTTAAGTATTCTAATTTGAAGTAAGTTCCTATTTATAATTAAATATGTACTGTTGATAAAATAAACCAAAAAGGAAAAGCTTTGAGAAAAATTTATGCAATTTGTTCAAACAAGTGAAGAAAAAGAAACATTTTTTTTTTTCGTTTATACAAAATGATGTTATTGTCATATTACACACACACACACACTTTTGTTTGTATTGTATCAAATGTGAAAAGCCAAAAGGGAATAAATAAGAAATGTGTTCTAACAAAAGAAAATCTTATTGAAAATAATTGTTTTGTGATTTCCCACAACACTTTTATAATTTGAATTAATCTGTAGTTTGAAATATAACAGTCATTTAGGTTGGTATGTACATATGTATGTGCAAATGTGTGTGTTTTTGCAGTAATAGTAAGCTTTGGCAGGCAGATATAGAGACATGACATATGTAGATATTGTAAAGGCCACGTTTTAGGAGGGAGTAACATAATAAGAAACGATATAACTGAAGCAATAAAGTAAAGATTTCTCTGATTTTGCTTGTATAACTAACAACTTGTTCTCATTAGGAGGATATCAATTTACATCAGTATAATGAAAAAACCTTTAGCAAATTTAGTGACTAATTTCAAACTCAAGGGTTCATCCTAATATCCATTCAAACATACATTCATATGTATGTGTAAACTTTCAGTTTTCAATACAATTACAATATGTACTAATCTAATGAGATGAGATTCTGTGCAACATTTGTTTTCATCGCTTGAATCATATTAAGGACATTCACCAAATAAAAAAAAACAACATCAATGAAAATTTACCTTATATGGGTATATCCTAAATAATATTTATTATAGACGAAATTTAAAACTGCTGCAGGCAAGATTTTTCTATGACCAAATAGAAAACTAATATTGATTAAACATTTTTTATATGGTGTTACGAATAACTATCTTTAGGTATTTTACTTTAGTACTTTATTTGTATGGAATTTATTAGCCCATATAATATATGATGTAAAACAAAATTGAATATATAACCTCAATCTCTGCAGGAGTATTGTATTAATGTTAATCAAGGCCTTAAAAACATATAAATATACCCTGCAGTTTTAAAAGCAGCTAATTTAGCCATTATTACATTAGTTACTGAACTATAACTGAACTATAACTGAACTATAACTGAACTAGAACTGAACTAGAACTGAACTAGAACTGAACTAGAACTGAACTAGAACTGAACTAGAACTGAACTAGAACTGAACTAGAACTGAACTAGAACTGAACTAGAACTGAACTAGAACTGAACTAGAACTGAACTAGAACTGAACTAGAACTGAACTAGAACTGAACTAGAACTGAACTAGAACTGAACTAGAACTGAACTAGAACTGAACTAGAACTGAACTAGAACTGAACTAGAACTGAACTAGAACTGAACTAGAACTGAACCAGAACTGAACTAGAACTGAACTAGAACTGAACTAGAACTGAATTAGAACTGAACTAGAACTGAACTAGAACTGAACTAGAACTGAACTAGAACTGAACTAGAACTGAACTAGAACTGAACTAGAACTGAACTAGAACTGAACTAGAACTGAACTAGAACTGAACTAGAACTGAACTAGAACTGAACTAGAACTGAACTAGAACTGAACTAGAACTGAACTAGAACTGAACTAGAACTGAACTAGAACTGAACTAGAACTGAACTAGAACTGAACTAGAACTGAACTAGAACTGAACTAGAACTGACTAGAACTGAACTAGAACTGAACTAGAACTGAACTAGAACTGAACTAGAAACTGAACTAGAACTGAACTAGAACTGAACTAGAACTGAACTAGAACTGAACTAGAACTGAACTAGAACTGAACTAGAACTGAACTAGAACTGAACTAGAACTGAACTAGAACTGAACTAGAACTGAACTAGAACTGAACTAGAACTGAACTAGAACTGAACTAGAACTGAACTAGAACTACTGAACTAGAACTGAACTAGAACTGAACTAGAACTGAACTAGAACTGAACTAGAACTGAACTAGAACTGAACTAGAACTGAACTAGAACTGAACTAGAACTGAACTAGAACTGAACTAGAACTGAACTAGAACTGAACTAGAACTGAACTAGAACTGAACTAGAACTGAACTAGAACTGAACTAGAACTGAACTAGAAACTGAACTAGAACTGAACTAGAACTGAACTAGAACTGAACTGAACTAGAACTGAACTAGAACTGAACTAGAACTGAACTAACTAGAACTGAACTAGAACTGAACTAGAACTGAACTAGAACTGAACTAGAACTGAACTAGAACTGAACTAGAACTGAACTAGAACTGAACTAGAACTGAACTAGAACTGAACTAGAACTGAACTAGAACTGAACTAGAACTGAACTAGAACTGACTAGAACTGAACTAGAACTGAACTAGAACTGAACTAGAACTGAACTAGAACTGAACTAGAACTGAACTAGAACTGAACTAGAAACTGAACTAGAACTGAACTAGAACTGAACTAGAACTGAACTAGAACTGGAACTAGAACTGAACTAGAACTGAACTAGAACTGAACTAGAACTGAACTAGAACTGAACTAGAACTGAACTAGAACTGAACTAGAACTGCACTAGAACTGAACTAGAACTGAACTAGAACTGAACTAGAACTGAACTAGAACTGAACTAGAACTGAATTAGAACTGAACTAGAACTGAACTAGAACTGAACTAGAACTGAACTAGAACTGAACTAGAACTGAACTAGAACTGAACTAGAACTGAACTAGAACTGAACTAGAACTGAACTAGAACTGAACTAGAACTGAACTAGAACTGAACTAGAACTGAACTAGAACTGAACTAGAACTGAACTAGAACTGAACTAGAACTGAACTAGAACTGAACTAGAACTGAACTAGAAACTGAACTAGAACTGAACTAGAACTGAACTAGAACTGAACTAGAACTGAACTAGAACTGAACTAGAACTGAACTAGATCGAAAATGGTTCTCCTGGCCTTGAGAGCAGGTTAGGTAACTGCTTCCCTTTAAACAACCGGGTTTGGAAATATAACATCCTTATATATATATTACAAGGATGTTTGAGTGGTTATAACTGTAAGTGTGCTTACATGTGTGTGTTTGTGTGTTACGTTTATAAATGATTGCCTAAGTGTAAGAGTGTATTTGAGATGAACACATTTATCTTATCAACCACCCCCTAGTAATTAGGTATCACTAACACTTATAGCAGACATTTATTCTTAATCTTAAATTTTATACATACAATCAAAATATGTCTACAAACACATACTCAATTACACTCAGAAACACATACACACAAATAAACATTTAAATATATTAGATAAAAACGACTATGTATGTATTTGCTTATTAATGGTTTTTGTTAGAAATAGAAATCTTTACAAGGAAAAGACAGTGATAAAAAGCCAAATAAAGAAGAGAAAAAAGTAGTATGTGTAGCTGTTGTAATTAATAAAATAAGGGTTCTAATATTTCATTAACTTAAAGACAAAAACCATTATACTACAACGAAAAAAATCATACATTTGTGCAATTAAACAACATTAAATTTCTATGGTAACTATGAAAGAAATCTGTACTATTTAAGAAGGGACTCAATATACAATAATGTCTCAGTGGTAAACAAACCGTAACATCCTTCTCTTTATTTACTGTTTCAATATCACTGAAATAAGCATTTCTTAGAAACAATCAGTTAACCGTTGCAGTTTAGCTTATTTTTTGTATCCACATTTGTAGCGAGTATAGAGGTTTCTATTATTTGGTGGCGCGTCATGACAACCTTGCAAGTAAGGATAGACAGACAGGCATAAGGTAAAATAAGTAAGTCTTGGGAAATCTTTTGTTTTTTGTAAGGTTATTGTAAAATGTATGTACCTTCAACTTAACTCGTTCAACAATAGAATTATTTCTTTAATCAATTAGGGAACAACGATGTACAAGAAACATAGTCTATAGTCTAGTCTATAGTCTAGTCTATAGTCTAGTCTATAGTCTAGTCTATAGTCTAGTCCTATAGTCTAGTCTATAGTTAGTCTATAGTCTATAGTCTAGTCTATAGTCTAGTCTATAGTCTAGTCTATAGTCTAGTCTATAGTCTAGTCTATGTCTAGTCTATAGTCTAGTCTATAGTCTAGTCTATAGTCTAGTCTATAGTCTAGTCTATAGTCTAGTCTATAGTCTAGTCTATAGTCTAGTCTATAGTCTAGTCTATAGTCTAGTCTATAGTCTAGTCTATAGTCTAGTCTATAGTCGTCTATAGTCTAGTCTATAGTCTAGTCTATAGTCTAGTCTATAGTCTAGTCTATAGTCTAGTCTATAGTCTAGTCTATAGTCTAGTCTATAGTCTAGTCATATCTAGTCTATAGTCTAGTCTATAGTCTAGTCTATAGTCTAGTCTATAGTCTAGTCTATAGTCTAGTCTATAGTCTAGTCTATAGTCTAGTCTATAGTCTAGTCTATAGTCTAGTCTAGTCTAGTCTATAGTCTAGTCTATAGTCTAGTCTATAGTCTAGTCTATAGTCTAGTCTATAGTCTAGTCTATAGTCTAGTCTAAGTCTAGTCTATAGTCTAGTCTATAGTCTAGTCTATAGTCTAGCTATAGTCTAGTCTATAGTCTATCTATAGTCTAGTCTATAGTCTAGTCTATAGTCTAGTCTATAGTCTATTCTATAGTCTAGTCTATAGTCTAGTCTATAGTCTAGTCTATAGTCTAGTCTATAGTCTAGTCTATAGTCTAGTCTATGTCTAGTCTAAGTCTAGTATAGTCTAGTCTATAGTCTAGTCTATAGTCTAGTCTATAGTCTAGTCCTATAGTCTAGTCTATAGTCTAGTCTATAGTCTAGTCTATAGTCTAGTCTATAGTCTAGTCTATAGTCTAGTCTATCGTCTAGTCTATAGTCTAGTCTATAGTCTAGTCTATAGTCTAGTCTATAGTCTAGTCTAGTAGTCTAGTCTAGCATAGTCTAGTCTATAGTCTAGTCTATAAGTCTAGTCTATAGTTCTAGTCTATTTAGTCTATAGTCTAGTCTATAGTCTAGTCTATAGTCTAGTCTATAGTCTAGTCTATAGTCTAGTCTATAGTCTAGTCTATAGTCTAGTCTATAGTCTAGTCTATAGTCTAGTCTATAGTCTAGTCTATCTAGTCTATAGTCTAGTCTATAGTCTAGTCTATAGTCTAGTCTATAGTCTAGTCTATAGTCTAGTCTATAGTCTAGTCTATAGTCTAGTCTATAGTCTAGTCTATAGTCTAGTCTATAGTCTAGTCTATAGTCTAGTCTATAGTCTAGTCTATAGTCTAGTCTACAGTCTAGTCTATAGTCTAGTCTATAGTCTAGTCTATTGTCTAGTCTATAGTCTAGTCTATAGTCTAGTCTATAGTCTAGTCTACAGTCTAGTCTATAGTCTAGTCTATAGTCTAGTCTATAGTCTAGTCTATAGTCTAGTCTATAGTCTAGTCTATAGTCTAGTCTATAGTCTAGTCTATAGTCTAGTCTACAGTCTAGTCTATAGTCTATTAGTCTAGTCTATAGTCTAGTCTATAGTCTAGTCTATAGTCTAGTCTATAGTCTAGTCTATAGTCTAGTCTATAGTCTAGTCTATAGTCTAGTCTATAGTCTAGTCTACAGTCTTGTCTATAGTCTAGTCTATAGCCTAGTCTATAGCCTAGTCTATAGTCTAGTCTATAGTCTAGTCTATAGTCTAGTCTATAGCCTAGTCTATAGTCTAGTCTATAGTCTAGTCTATAGTCTAGTCTATAGTCTAGTCTATAGTCTAGTCTATAGTCTAGTCTATAGTCTAGTCTATAGTCTAGTCTATAGTCTAGTCTATAGTCTAGTCTATAGTCTAGTCTATAGTCTAGTCTATAGTCTAGTCTATAGTCTAGTCTATAGTCTAGTCTATAGTCTAGTCTACAGTCTACTCTATAGTCTAGTCTATAGTCTAGTCTATAGTCTAGTCTATAGTCTAGTCTATAGTCTAGTCTATAGTCTAGTCTATAGTCTAGTCTATAGTCTAGTCTATAGTCTAGTCTATAGTCTAGACTATCGTCACTACAGCGAAGGCTCACTCTCTTTCTCCAAGAAAGCACGGTGAAGCCAGAAATAGCCGAACTTTCTTACCTTCTAAAAGACTGATTTGAAAAATGAGATCGTAATCATATTGACCACGGAAATAGGTGGTGAGTGCAGTATAAACATACTTCTTTAAAATTCATAGATTTAAATATAGTTAATATTTATACCTTTACTTTAATTACATTTCCAAAATAATCAAATTACAAATAAGTTTACATCTCCCCCTCCCCCATGGGTTAAAATAATTTTCATTGTTATTAAAAACGTACTATTCCCAAGGAGCGAATAAACCCACAACAAGTTGTCTGCCTGCATATTTCATCTTTTCGAAATTAAGTGGAATAAATAGATGGATGAAAAAGGAAACGAACAGGGTAAGAGAGAAAGAAGAAAGCAAAGAATAAAGAGGAAAAAAAAGAAAACATTTTCTTGATGAAAAGAAGCAAATCTAATGATAGACGACGGAAGAAAAAGAAAATAAAATTTGATTACAATTGAATACAAATGAATGTAAATTGTTTGATGGTTCTTTAAGATTCTTATCTAATGCTCTTTAGCAATATATTCACAATACTTTTTATGTACTTTTATATCATATACTTTTTTCCCTCTTGTACTTTTTTTTCGTTTTCTTTTGTTTAGTCGTTCAAAGAAATATTTGTGATTTAATTTTGAACAATTTTTTTTATTACTTTTTAAAGAAATAAATTTTATTTATTAAAAAGATTTTTTTTATATATTTTCAAGGGATTTTGTGAGTTTTTCGAGTAACAATTGTTTTACTGTTTGGCGGTTTATGTGGGAAACTGTCAGTGGTTTAACCAAAGCGACATGATTAATGTAATTAATTTCTAAAGTGGATTTTTATGCGAAAATAAAAGATATAGCTTGAAATTGAGTTCATTGTTTTAATTTGAAAGCATTAATTAATAGATTTATATCAATTGTTGCCAAACAAATAATTGCATATCAAATGCAGGGAAAGTTTTTCTTTTTCGAGAGGTTAATGTCTTGAAGATTTACATATTTTGTTTGATTACGAATTTAAAAAGTAAATTTTGTCTTTAGATTTATATAAAGTTTAAGGGCTTTAAAGTTAATTGAATTAAAATCATTAAAGTCGAAACATTTCATAAAATTTTATTATAATACCAGTTATTTTGGCCCGCCTATTTAGTTTTGTTTTTGTGATTTTTGTTGGTGTATTTTTCTCTTTACATGTAAATTTTGTGAAATCAATTCAATTATAGAAAATAAATGAAACGAAAAGAAAGAATTTTTTGTCATTTTTGTGCTTAAAAAGTTTTTCACTTTGATAAGTATTTGATTTTATAATTGAATTTAAATATGAATGTTGCACAAAGTAAAAAAAGTAAAGAAATGTATACAATGAGAATTCAATAGGCTGGGTCCAAATTAGACTCTAGACTAGACTATAGACCAGACTTTAAACTAGACTATAGACTAGATTATAGACCAGACTGTGCACTAGACTGTGGTCTAAGCTGGAGACTAAATTATAGACTAGACTGTAGAATAGACAATAGACTAGACTATGGACTAGACTATAGATTAGACTATAGACTAGACTATAGACTAGATTATAGACTATACTATAGATTAGACTATAGACTAGACTAGACTATAGACTAGACTATAGACTAGACTATAGACTAGACTATAGACTAGACTATAGACTAGACTATAGACTAGAATATAGACTAGACTATAGACTAGACTATAGACTAGACTATAGACTAGACTATAGACTAGACTATAACTAGACTATAGACTAGACTATAGACTAGACTATAGACTAGACTATAGACTAGACTATAGACTAGACTATAGACTAGACTATAGACTAGACTATAGACTAGACTATAGACTAGACTATAGACTAGACTATAGACTAGACTATAGACGACTATAGACTAGACTATAGACTAGACTATAGACTAGACTAGATAGACTATAGACTAGACTATAGACTAGACTATAGACTAGACTATAGACTAGACTATAGACTAGACTATAGACTAGACTATAGACTAGACTATAGACTAGACTATAGACTAGACTATAGACTAGACTATAGACTAGACTATAGACTAGACTATAGACTAGACTATAGACTAGACTATAGACTAGACTATAGACTAGACTATAGACTAGACTATAGACTAGACTATAGACTAGACTATAGACTAGACTATAGACTAGACTATAGACTAGACTATAGACTAGACTATAGACTAGACTATAGACTAGACTATAGACTAGACTATAGACTAGACTATAGACTAGACTATAGACTAGACTATAGACTAGACTATAGACTAGACTATAGACTAGACTATAGACTAGGACTATAGACTAGACTATAGACTAGACTATAGACTAGACTATAGACTAGACTATAGACTAGACTATGACTAGACTAAGACTAGCTATAGACTAGACTATAGACTAGACTAGACTATAGACTAGACTATAGACTAGACTATAGACTAGATCTAGACTAGGACTATAGACTAGACTAACTGACTAGACTAGACTATAGACTAGACTATAGACTAGACTATAGACTAGACTATAGACTAGACTATAGACTAGACTATAGACGAGACTATAGACTAGACTATAGACTAGACTATAGACTAGACTATAGACTAGACTATACTAGACTAGACTAGACTATAGACTAGACTATAGACTAGACTATAGACTAGACTATAGACTAGACATAGACTAGACTATAGACTAGACTATAGACTAACTATAGACTATAGATACTAGACTATAGACTAGACTATAGACTAGACTTATAGACTAGACTATAGACTAGACTATAGACTAGACTATAGACTAGACTATAGACATAGACTATAGACTAGACTATAGACTAGACTATAGACTAGGACAAGATTGTAGGTAAGACTATACGCTAGTCTAGATTATAGCCTACAAGATTTAAAAACTTTTTTCATCGGACCCGCCTAATCCCAAGTTAGACAAACATTGGAACCTACAAAATACTTATAAACTTGTTACTTGTCATGCTCCCCGTCAGCTCCGTCTAGTGTTGTCTAGTCTCTATCATTGTGTCAATATTAGCCAACGTGTATTTTACATAATTAAACAAAAGCATTCTTTTCATAAGTACTTTAACAATTATTAACGTTTCATAAACTTAATGCTTTCATTTTCGGTGTATGTGTGAGTGTTGTTTGCCAACAACGACGACATCGTTGATGGAAAAAACCCACATAAACAGAAAAAAATAAAGAAAATAGGAAAAGAAAGTCGGATAACTATAAATGAATGGCGGAGAATGAATGAAGACATGTTGAGTTGCAAATTATTCAGCTGCCATCTATCCATCAGCCCACATGTAATTGCTTGTAGAATGTCTAAATTCACCCTCACATATAGAAATTAAATATCGAATACAAACGTATACTGAGGATCCTGCAGTGCTGGGAATTTTTCCCACTTTTCTTAAAAAAATTCACACTACCTTAAGATTATCACGCTAATAGTTGTAGTTTTAATTACAGAAATCGGAAAGCTTTCACAAACATGTTTTTGTTGGTACTTACTGAACTAACTACCATTCGCAGAAAGTGGTGAAACACACACTGTCACATAAGAAACTGCGGGGTATATACATCCATATATTTACTTGAGTGTGTGTATGTAAAACTTTTTATGTTTGTATAAATGTATGCATTTCGAATAGACAAAATTGTATAAAGTGCTAAATTAAATCAATGATTTAAATGAATGTAATTGATCTGAAATAAAAGCAAAAATTAACTTTTATTCAAAGTAATTTAACACACATTCGAACATACTTTTTATTGTTTTAAGTGTGTTCTTGTAATTAAATTACTAAGAAAAGAAGAAGAAAAATGTTAATAGTAATTTTTGTGAACACAGTAATAATTCAATTTTATTTAAAACATTTAAATATAATGATTGTAATAAGAAAAGACAATTAATTTAATGAATAGGCAAAATTATTAAATAAATATTTTCTTTTAAGATTTTATGAGTTCTATAAGTAAGATACGTATGTATGTACATATATCGTTAATTGTCTAGAGTGTAAAATAATAAAAAAACTGTTTTTAACATTTATATGGAGCTGTAATTAATTTATAGTATGGTTAAAACAATCTTAAGTTAGTGAGTTAATAATAGACTTTAGTCTACAGTCTAGTCTATAGTCTAGTCTATAGTCTAGTCCATAGTCTAGTCTATAGTCTAGTCTTTAGTCTAGTCTTTAGTCTAGCCTTTAGTCTAGCCTTTAGTCTAGTCTATAGTCTAGTCTTTAGTCTAGTCTTTCGTCTAGTCTATAGTATAGTCTAAGACTGGACTATATACTATATATTAGACTATAGACTAGACTGTAGACTAAACTATAGACTAGAATATAGACTAGACTATAGACTAGACTATAGATTAGACTACAGACTAGACTATAGACTAGACTACAGACTAGACTAGACTACAGACTAGACTATAGACTAGACTACAGACTAGACTATAGTCGATATCATAGTCTGTAGTCTACGCTATAGTGTAGTCTATAGTCTAGTCTATAGTCTAGCCTATAGTCTAGTCTATAGTCTAGTCTATAGTCTAGTCTATATTCTAGTCTATAGTCTAGTCTATAGTCTAGTCTATAGTCTAGTCTATAGTCTAGTCTATAGTCTAGTCTATAGTCTAGTCTATAGTCTAGTCTATAGTCTAGTCTATAGTCTAGTCTATAGTCTAGTCTATAGTCTAGTCTATAGTCTAGTCTATAGTCTAGTCTATAGTCTAGTCTATAGTCTGGTCTATAGTCTAGTCTATAGTCTAGTCTATAGTCTAGTCTATAGTCTAGTCTATAGTCTAGTCTATAGTCTAGTCTATAGTCTAGTCTATAGTGTAGTCTATAGTGTAGTCTATAGTAGTCTAGTCTATAGTCTAGTCTATAGTCTAGTCTATAGTCTAGTCTGTAGTCTAGTCTATAGCATAGTCTAGTCTATCGCATAGTCTAGTCTCTAGTCTAGGCTATAGTCTAGTCTGTAAACTATCGGCTATACTAGGCTATTTAGTTAGTTAGTTAGTAGTTAGTTAGTTAGTTAGTTAGTTAGTTAGGTAGTTAGTTAGTTAGTTAGTTAGTTAGTTAGTTAGTTAGTTAGTTAGTAGTTAGTTAGTTAGTTAGTTAGTTAGTTAGTTAGTTAGTTAGTTAGTTAGTTAGTTAGTTAGTTAGTTAGTTAGTTAGTTAGTTAGTTAGTTAGTTAGTTAGTTAGTTAGTTAGTTAGTTAGTAGTTAGTTAGTTAGTTAGTAGTTAGTTAGTTAGTTAGTTAGTTAGTTCTAGTTAGTTAGTTAGTTAGTTAGTTAGTTAGTTAGTTAGTTAGTTAGTTAGTTAGTTAGTTAGTTAGTTAGTTAGTTAGTAGTTAGTTAGTTAGTTAGTTAGTTAGTAGTTAGTTAGTAGTTAGTAGTAGTTAGTAGTAGTTAGTTAGTTATAGTTAGTTAGTAGTAGTTAGTTGTAGTTAGTAGTAGTTAGTAGTTAGTTAGTAGTTAGTTAGTTAGTTAGTTAGTAGTTAGTAGTTAGTTGTTAGTTAGTTAGTTAGTTAGTTAGTAGTTAGTTAGTTAGTTAGGTAGTTAGTAGTTAGTTAGTAGTTAGTTAGTTAGTTAGTTAGTTAGTAGTAGTTAGTAGTTAGTTAGTTAGTGTTAGTTTTAGTAGTTAGTTAGTAGTTAGTTAGTTAGTTAGAGTTAGTTAGTTAGTTAGTAGTTAGTTAGTTAGTTAGTAGTTGTTAGTAGTAGAGTAGTTAGTTTAGTTAGTTAGTTAGTAGTTAGTAGTAGTTAGTTAGTTAGTTAGTTAGTTAGTTAGTAGTTAGTTAGTTAGTAGTTAGTTAGTTAGTTAGTAGTTAGTTAGTAGTTAGTTAGTAGTTAGTTAGTAGTTAGTTAGTTAGTTAGTAGTTAGTTAGTTAGTTAGTTAGTTAGTTAGTTAGTTAGTTAGTTAGTTAGAGTTAGTTAGTTAGTTAGTTAGTTAGTTAGGTAGTTAGTTAGTTAGTTAGTTAGTTAGTTAGTAGTTAGTTAGTTAGTTAGTTAGTTAGTTAGTTAGTTAGTTAGTAGTTAGTTAGTTAGTTAGTTCTTTGCTTTCTAAGGAATTATTTTTTTCAGTTTCAGTTCACTTTACTATACACTACTTATCTTATATTTGTTCTAACAATTCCATTTGGCATTTGCTAACACCAGCTTTACAGCACAATCTGTTCAAATTCTTGCCAAAAGCATACAAAAATATTTCGAATGAAAAATTTCACACACACACACCATACATTTGAGAAAAATTCAATGTTATTGAACCATAAAATAAAACGTTCATTGCTTTGAGGATAAAACGAGCTAAACGTTCCACATTGCATTCACAAAGACAACAAACTTATGATGCAAATAAATATTTTATTGTAGGTTTCATTGAATTAAGACGTTTCCAACAAGAAAAGTGCACGTTTTACATATTTGCCAGAAGCATGTAACAGAGAATATGTCAATAAACTCCTCTAGAAAGTAAGTAGTAGTTAATGTTTCTACAAATGGCCATTTACTGGTCCAGTGTTCAAACGTGCTACACCTAAGAAACATTTTGTAGTAGTACTAAAACTACGTTTTCTCATGAATTCTATTAGTAAATTTTAGAAGTCTTCGGTTACTAATACATACATATACATACGTACTAATGCATATATACATTTGTAAGTGTTGTTCTTCTATAAAGTTTCGACATTTCTAGTGCTCCGTTGTCAACGTATGCAAGTTTAGTTTTTTTCTGTATTCCAAAAACGTTTCACTGCAATTTTATATAAATATTCTTTTGGACACGCTAGACGACTATGAGTACAAGGATATAAACAAAACACAGATCACCAAATACAATATTTATTGTACCATTAAATAAATATATACATGCTGTAGAACAATATGAGGACAACATGTATTTTACATATTGTCAATAGATTTATGCACAACGTACTAGTATTAGGGTTCAAATCTTTTATTCTACACCAATGCTGCTGGTAAGTTCTTCTACAACATTTCATTCTGAAAATTTTATTTAAAAAATAAACCCATACCATTTAGATTCTATAGCAATAGCAATCATTTTAATAATTCAGCCATAACACATTAGTTAAAGTCAATAAAAGAAAACCTTGGAACTTAAAAAATTTCGGATTTGCTATACGATTCAATTGAATTAAATTATATTCATTATATTTAACATTTTATAACTGGTAATTGAAAATAGCATTCGTTTTGCTCGTTTAAATAATGTCAAATGTCATGTGGTATTTAAATTTAACAACATATTTATTTGCTACAAATGAGTGAAAATATTCACTCAACCATTGCGCATAAAAAATACCAGTAAAACTACAGGAATACTTCTTCTATAAAATATGAAAAAGAAACATTTGAAATGTTCCATTTTTCTTTCTACTCAATAAAGTAAATATCCGTATGTTTTGCATCAAGTAGCAAAGGAATTTATGAAATACCAATTCACCAGTAAGTAGCACTTTCAGAGTGTTAATATGATGTGAATATGAATCCATAACACGGCAGGCAATCTGCAATTTTACTTTCTGATCATTAACGAATTTGAAAATAAAGAATAGCTATGAAAAACAGTAAACAAGTTTAGTATGAAACAAGCAAGAAATTGTAGTCGGTTAAGCACGACTATATATTATCAGCTACGAATATATTTAAAGTTATTTTTGGAAGCGAAAGGTTCTGGGATAAATCAGTACTAATTCAGTTCTAGTTCAAGTTCTGTTCTAGTTCTGTTCTAGTTCTGTTCTAGTTCTGTTCTAGTTCTGTTCTAGTTCTGTTATAGTTCTGTTCTAGTTCTGTTTAGTTCTGTTCTAGTTCTGTTCTAGTTCTGTTCTAGTTTGTTCTAGTTTGTTACTGTTCTGTTCTAGTTATGTTCTAGTTCTGTTCTAGTTCTGTTCTAGTTCTGTTCTAGTTCTGTTCTAGTTCTGTTCAGTTATGTTCTAGTTCTGTTCTAGTTTGTTCTAGTTCTGTTCTAGTTCTGTCTAGTTTGTTCTAGTTCTGTTCTAGTTCTGTTCTAGTCTGTTCTAGTTCTGTTCTAGTTCTGTTTAGTTCTGTTCTAGTTCTGTTCTAGTTATGTTCTAGTTCTGTTCTAGTTCAGTTCTAGTTCTGTTCTAGTTCTGTTCTAGTTCTGTTCAGTTCTGTTCTAGTTTGTTCTAGTTTCTGTTCTAGTTCTGTTTAGTTCTGTTCTAGTCTGTTTCGTTCTAGTTTGTTTAGTCTGTTTTAGTTCTGTTCTAGTTCTGTTCTAGTTTGTTCTAGTTCTGTTCTAGTTCTGTTCTAGTTCTGTTCTAGTTCTGTTCTAGTTCTGTTCTAGTTCTGTTTAGTTCTGTTCTAGTTCTGTTCTAGTTCTGTTCTAGTTCTGTTCTAGTTCTGTTTAGTTCTGTTCTAGTTCTGTTCTAGTTCTGTCTAGTTGTTTAGTTCTGTTCTAGTTCTGTTAGTCTGTTCTAGTTCTGTTCTAGTTCTGTCTAGTTCTGTTCTAGTTCTGTTCTAGTCTGTCTAGTTCTGTTCTAGTTCTGTTCTAGTTCTGTCTAGTTCTGTTCTAGTTCTGTTCTAGTTCTGTTCTAGTTCTGTTCTAGTTCTGTTCTAGTTCTGTTCTAGTTCTGTTCTAGTTCTGTTCTAGTTCTGTTCAGTTCTGTTCTAGTTCTGTTCTAGTCTGTTCTAGTTCTGTTCTAGTTGTTCTAGTTCTGTTCTAGTTCTGTTCTAGTTCTGTTCTAGTTCTGTTCTAGTTCTGTTCTAGTTTGTTCTAGTTATGTTCTAGTTCTGTTCTAGTTCTGTTCTAGTTCTGTTCTAGTTCTGTTCTAGTTCTGTTCTAGTTCTGTTCTAGTTCTGTTCTAGTTCTGTTCTAGTTCTGTTCTAGTTGTTTAGTTCTGTTCTAGTTGTTCTGTCTGTTCTAGTTCTGTTCTAGTTCTGTTCTAGTTCTGTTCTAGTTCTGTTCTAGTTCTGTTCTAGTTCTGTTCTAGTTCTGTTCTAGTTCTGTTCTAGTCTGTTCTAGTTCTGTTCTAGTTATGTTCTAGTTCTGTTCTGTTCTGTTAGTTCTAGTTCTGTTCTAGTTCTGTTCTAGTTCTGTTCTAGTTCAGTTCTAGTCAGTTCTAGTTCAGTTATAGTTCAGTTCAGTTTAGTTCAGTTCTAGTTCAGTTCTAGTTAGTTCTAGTTCAGTTATAGTTCAGTTCTAGTTAGTTCTAGTTCAGTTCTAGTTCTGTTCTAGTTCAGTTCTAGTGTTCTAGTTTAGTTTTAGTTCAGTTCTAGTTAGTTCTAGTTCTGTTCTAGTTCTGTTCTAGTTGTTCTAGTTCTGTTCTAGTTCTGTTCTAGTTCTGTTCTAGTTCTGTTCTAGTTCTGTTAGTTCTGTTCTAGTTCTGTTCTAGTTCTGTTTAGTTCTGTTCTAGTTCTGTTTAGTTCTGTTCTAGTTCTGTTCTAGTTCTGTTCTAGTTCTGTTCTAGTTCTGTTCTAGTTCTGTCTAGTTCTGTTCTAGTTCTGTTCTAGTTCTGTTCTGTTTGTTCTAGTTCTGTTCTAGTTCTGTTCTAGTTCTGTTCTAGTTCTGTTCTAGTTCGTTCTAGTTCTGTTCTAGTTCTGTTCTA